>NW_026046387.1:0-53951 GCF_023864275.1 Schistocerca cancellata | reverse complement strand
CCTAGAAACGACGGTAGTAGAGAGCGTACGCTCACACGTCAGATTGGCCGAGCGGGTCTAAGGCGCCAGATTTAAGCTCTGGTCCCGAAGGGGAGCGTGGGTTCGAACCCCACATCTGACAATGCATTTTAAAGTATTCCAAAACTACCAATTTCGTACATGCGGGAAAACAAGTAAATTACGCGGGAACAGGTTCCACAGATACTACTAGAGACGGCAGTGACTATGGTGCTTGCCTTGCAAGTCTGATTGTCTGGCGGTCAGAAAGAATGGAAAGCTGTTAGGAGAAATGGCTTTCAGCCACGAGGCCCGGATTCGATTCCCGGTAGCCGACCATACTTTTGGTTGCTGAGTCTTGGTTATTCTCACGGCATTTACGATTTCTTTGTGTTGTAATTTTTGGGGACCAAGCATCAGGCGAGCAAACGTGAACGAAAGCATATATGTGTTTAAATGTGTGTCAGGGCAGTAATAAAGGTGGATGAGACGGTCGATCGGGTATTGGACTGCAGACGAGTGCCACATTGCGTAGCTCGATAGCTGAGTAAGTTAGAGCGTCGTGCTGTGAACACAAAGGCCGCGTATTTGACCGCACCAAGTGCCATTTCACTTTTCTCCCTAAAAGACATTGCTTCCTCCAGCGTGACACTGCCAGGTAAATAACAAGCGATCTTCACAAGAAGTAAGATGTCTACACGTTGCGCGATACTGTCCGCCAACGGCCATACCGCGCGTAGTAGGCAGCGGTTGTCGTCTGTTCACCGGCGTTAAGAATCGTTGGCCGTGGTTAGTACTTGGGTGCGTGCTCGGCTGGGAATTCGACGTGCTGTTGGCTCCTTTCATTTTGCATTTTTCCTTCGGTTTCGTTGTTGCTTAGCGATAATGATGCGGTCCCGCACGCTGACGCCACTCTTGCCTCTCGGTACACTAAGGGGGCGAACCTGTGGCCACAATACAATGAAAGGTTCTGTCGTGTTGTTTTGTCGTTTTTTGGTCTCTCCCAGTCGTTTCTCGCGCCTGCCCTCTACATATATGCCCATTTCCAAGCGTCAGCTTTCGCGTCAGCCGAGCAAAGTCGAGACAAGTCGACACATGGAGACACACGATGCTGAGAAACGAAACCCGCAGACTAGCGCCCTGGCAGCACGGACTGAGACGAGGGGCGAGGGAAAACTATTCTTACCGCGACACTTCACAGTTTCGAAGATCGCGTTTCGTTACGTGGAATACCCGTAGAAGAAAAAAGTACCTTTTGTGCGGTGGCCGGGAATCGAACCCGGATCAACTGCTTGGGAAGCAACCATGCTGACCGTTACAACCACCACCGCGTTGCGCTGCGTTTCATTCACGCCGCGATGTGTCGGCTACCCCTCCTGCCACCAGAGGCCGACGGCGATGGCGCTGTAGGCGCTCAACGCCAGGGCGGAGGTGAGCACATCTGAAGGCAGTGCGTAGGTGCTGCTAGGGCGATGTAGCGGTAGCTAGAAGCAGAACTGACAGCCGTTGAAAAACCTGCCCTTAATTTACAGCAGGGCGATAAAACAAATATCTAATGTGACGCACTTACTGATGATCAGAGACGATTCAGCATATGTGTGCCAATCCAGAAGGAGAAAGCGCCTAGGTATCACAATATTAAGTTGGTTAGTTTGATGCTCGACTGGAGCATATCATTAGCTTCCCCTGAGGGGCGAAATGCACAGCGTAGCCGTTGCTAGGGAACGGCCTTTTCTGTCGTTTTTTGTTTTCCTCTGCGTCATTGTGAATATTGATAACTACAGTTCTGCTCAAGACAGATGGCGATGGAAAACAATGGTTTAAGGCACCATATTTAAGCAGTTGGTTCCGAAAGTGAGGGTGGGTTGCAACCTGACATCTGACAATTCGTTTTAAATACTCTAAAACCAACGTATTTCCTCCACACAAGAAAAAACACGCTAATTTCGCAGTCAGGCTCTGGTGATGTACCTAGAAACGACGGTAGTAGAGAGCGTACGCTCACACGTCAGATTGGCCGAGCGGTCTAAGGCACCAGATTTAAGCTCTGGTTCCCGAAGGGGAGCGTGGGTTCTGAACCCCACATCTGACAATGCATTTTAAAATATTCCAAAACTACCAATTTCGTACATGCGGGAAAACAAGTAAATTACGCGGGAACAGGTTCCACAGATACTACTAGAGACGGCAGTGACTATGGTGCTTGCCTTGCAAGTCTGATTGTCTGGCGGTCAGAAAGAATGGAAAGCTGTTAGGAGAAATGGCTTTCCAGCCACGAGGCCCGGATTCGATTCCGGTAGCCCGACCATACTTTTGGTTGCTGAGTCTTGGTTATTCTCACGGGCATTTACGATTTCTTTGTGTTGTAATTTTTGGGGACCAAGCATCAGGCGAGCAAACGTGAACGAAAGCATATATGTGTTTAAATGTGTGTCAGGGCAGTAATAAAGGTGGATGAGACGGTCGATCGGGTATTGGACTGCAGACGTGCCACATTGCGTAGCTCGATAGCTGAGTAAGTTAGAGCGTCGTGCTGTGAACACAAAGGCCGCGTATTTGACCGCACCAAGTGCCATTTCACTTTTCTCCCCTAAAAGACAATGCTTCCTCCAGCGTGACACTGCCAGGTAAATAACAAGCGATCTTCACAAGAAGTAAGATGTCTACACGTTGCGCGATACTGTCGCCAACGGCCCATACCGCGCGTAGTGCAGCGGTTGTCGTCTGTTCACCGGCGTTAAGAATCGTTGGCCGTGGTTAGTACTTGGGTGCGTGCTCGGCTGGGAATTCGACGTGCTGTTGGCTCCTTTCATTTTGCATTTTTCCTTCGGTTTCGTTGTTGCTTAGCGATAATGATGCGGTCCCGCACGCTGACGCCACTCTTGCCTCTCGGTACACTAAGGGGCGAACCTGTGGCCACAATAAAATGAAAGGGTTCTGTCGTGTGTTTGTCGTTTTTTGGTCTCTCCCCAGTCGTTTCTCGCGCCTGCCCTCTACATATATGCCCATTTCCAAGCGTCAGCTTTCGCGTCAGCCGAGCAAAGTCGAGACAAGTCGACACATGGAGACAACACGATGCTGAGAAACGAACCCGCAGACTAGCGCCCTGGCAGCACGGACTGAGACGAGGGGCGAGGGAAAACTATTTTTACCGCGACACTTCACAGTTTCGAAGATCGCGTTTCGTTACGTGGAATACCCGTAGAAGAAAAAAGTACCTTTTTGTGCGGTGGCCGGGAAACGAACCCGGATCAACTGCTTGGGAAGCAACCATGCTGACCGTTACACCACCACCGCGTTGCGCTGCGTTTCATTCACGCCGCGATGTGTCGGCTACCCTCCTGCCACCAGAGGCCGAAGGCGATGGCGCTGTAGGCGCTCAACGCCAGGGCGGAGGTGAGCACATCTGAAGGCAGTGCGTAGGTGCTGCTAGGGCGATGTAGCGTAGCTAGAAGCAGAACTGACAGCCGTTGAAAAACTGCCCTTTAATTTACAGCAGGGCGATAAAAACAAATATCTAATGTGACGCACTTACTGATGATCCAGAGACGATTCAGCATATGTGTGCCAATCCAGAAGGAGAAAGCGCCTAGGTATCACAATATTAAGTTGGTTAGGTTTGATGCTCGACTGGAGCATATCATTAGCTTCCCCTGAGGGCGAAATGCACAGCGTAGCCCGTTGCTAGGGAACGGCCTTTTCTGTCGTTTTTTGTTTTCTCTGCGTCAATGTGAATATTGATAACTACAGTTCTGCTCAAGACAGATGGCGATGGGAAAACAATGGTTTAAGGGCACCATATTTAAGCAGTGGTTCCCGAAAGTGAGGGTGGGGTGCAACCTGACATCTGACAATTCGTTTAAATACTCTAAAACCAACGTATTTCCTCCACATCAAGAAAAAACACGCTAATTTCGCAGTCAGGCTCTGGTGATGTACCTAGAAACGACGGTAGTAGAGAGCGTACGCTCACACGTCAGATTGGCCGAGCGGTCTAAGGCGCCAGATTTAAGCTCTGGTTCCCGAAGGGGAGCGGTGGGTTCGAACCCCACATCTGACAATGCATTTTAAATATTCCAAAACTACCAATTTCGTACATGCGGGAAAACAAGTAAATTACGCGGGAACAGGTTCCACAGATACTACTAGAGACGGCAGTGACTATGGTGCTTGCCTTGCAAGTCTGATTGTCTGGCGGTCAGAAAGAATGGAAAGCTGTTAGGAGAAATGGCTTTCAGCCACGAGGCCCGGATTCGATTCCCGGTAGCCGACCATACTTTTGGTTGCTGAGTCTTGGTTATTCTCACGGCATTTACGATTTCTTTGTGTTGTAATTTTTGGGGACCAAGCATCAGGCGAGCAAACGTGACGAAAGCATATATGTGTTTAAATGTGTGTCAGGGCAGTAATAAAGGTGGATGAGACGGTCGATCGGGTATTGGACTGCAGACGTGCCACATTGCGTAGCTCGATAGCTGAGTAAGTTAGAGCGTCGTGCTCTGTGAACACAAAGGCCGCGTATTTGACCGCACCAAGTGCCATTTCACTTTTCTCCCCTAAAAGACAATGCTTCCTCCAGCGTGACACTGCCAGGTAAATAACAAGCGATCTTCACAAGAAGTAAGATGTCTACACGTTGCGCGATACTGTCGCCAACGGCCATACCAGCGCGTAGTGCAGCGGTTGTCGTCTGTTCACCGGCGTTAAGAATCGTTGGCCGTGGTTAGTACTTGGGTGCGTGCTCGGCTGGGAATTCGACGTGCTGTTGGCTCCTTTCATTTTGCATTTTTCCTTCGGTTTCGTTGTTGCTTAGCGATAATGATGCGGTCCCGCACGCTGACGCCACTCTTGCCTCTCGGTACACTAAGGGGCGAACCTGTGGCCACAATAAAATGAAAGGTTCTGTCGTGTGTTTGTCGTTTTTTGGTCTCTCCCAGTCGTTTCTCGCGCCTGCCCTCTACATATATGGCCCATTTCCAAGCGTCAGCTTTCGCGTCAGCCGAGCGAAAGTCGAGACAAGTCGACACATGGAGACACACGATGCTGAGAAACGAAACCCGCAGACTAGCGCCCTGGCAGCACGGACTGAGACGAGGGGCGAGGGAAAACTATTCTTACCGCGACACTTCACAGTTTCGAAGATCGCGTTTCGTTACGTGGAATACCCGTAGAAGAAAAAAGTACCTTTTGTGCGGTGGCCGGGAATCGAACCCGGATCAACTGCTTGGGAAGCAACCATGCTGACCGTTACACCACCACCGCGTTGCGCTGCGTTTCATTCACGCCGCGATGTGTCGGCTACCCTCCTGCCACCAGAGGCCGAAGGCGATGGCGCTGTAGGCGCTCAACGCCAGGGCGGAGGTGAGCACATCTGAAGGCAGTGCGTAGGTGCTGCTAGGGCGATGTAGCGTAGCTAGAAGCAGAACTGACAGCCGTTGAAAAACTGCCCTTTAATTTACAGCAGGGCGATAAAACAAATATCTAATTGTGACGCACTTACTGATGATCCAGAGACGATTCAGCATATGTGTGCCAATCCAGAAGGAGAAAGCGCCTAGGTATCACAATATTAAGTTGGTTAGTTTGATGCTCGACTGGAGCATATCATTAGCTTCCCCTGAGGGCGAAATGCACAGCGTAGCCGTTGCTTAGGGAACGGCCTTTTCTGTCGTTTTTTGTTTTCTCTGCGTCATAGTGAATATTGATAACTACAGTTCTGCTCAAGACAGATGGCGATGGAAAACAATGGTTTAAGGCACCATATTTAAGCAGTGGTTCCCGAAAGTGAGGGTGGGTTGCAACCTGACATCTGACAATTCGTTTTTAAATACTCTAAAACCAACGTATTTCCTCCACACAAGAAAAAACACGCTAATTTCGCAGTCAGGCTCTGGTGATGTACCTAGAAACGACGGTAGTAGAGAGCGTACGCTCACACGTCAGATTGGCCGAGCGGTCTAAGGCACCAGATTTAAGCTCTGGTTCCCGAAGGGGAGCGTGGGTTCGAACCCCACATCTGACAATTGCATTTTAAATATTCCAAAACTACCAATTTCGTACATGCGGGAAAACAAGTAAATTACGCGGAACAGGTTCCACAGATACTACTAGAGACGGCAGTGACTATGGTGCTTGCTTGCAAGTCTGATTGTCTGGCGGTCAGAAAGAATGGAAAGCTGTTAGGAGAAATGGCTTTCAGCCACGAGGCCCGGATTCGATTCCCGGTAGCCGACCATACTTTTGGTTGCCTGAGTCTTGGTTATTCTCACGGCATTTACGATTTCTTTGTGTTGTAATTTTTGGGGACCAAGCATCAGGCGAGCAAACGTGAACGAAAGCATATATGTGTTTAAATGTGTGTCAGGGCAGTAATAAAGGTGGATGAGACGGTCGATCGGGTATTGGACTGCAGACGTGCCACATTGCGTAGCTCGATAGCTGAGTAAGTTAGAGCGTCGTGCTGTGAACACAAAGGCCGCGTATTTGACCGCACCAAGTGCCATTTCACTTTTCTCCCCTAAAAGACAATGCTTCCTCCAGCGTGACACTGCAGGTAAATAACAAGCGATCTTCACAAGAAGTAAGATGTCTACACGTTGCGCGATACTGTCGCCAACGGCCATACCGCGCGTAGTCGCAGCGGTTGTCGTCTGTTCACCGGCGTTAAGAAATCGTTGGCCGTGGTTAGTACTTGGGTGCGTGCTCGGCTGGGAATTCGACGTGCTGTTGGCTCCTTTCATTTTGCATTTTTCCTTCGGTTTCGTTGTTGCTTAGCGATAATGATGCGGTCCCGCACGCTGACGCCACTCTTGCCTCTCGGTACACTAAGGGGCGAACCTGTGGCCACAATAAAATGAAAGGTTCTGTCGTGTGTTTGTCGTTTTTTGGTCTCTCCCAGTCGTTTCTCGCGCCTGCCCTCTACATATATGCCCATTTCCAAGCGTCAGCTAGCTTTCGCGGTCAGCCGAGCAAAGTCGAGACAAGTCGACACATGGAGACACACGATGCTGAGAAACGAAACCCGCAGACTAGCGCGCCCTGGCAGCACGGACTGAGACGAGGGGCGAGGGAAAACTATTTTATACCGCGACACTTCACAGTTTCGAAGATCGCGTTTCGTTACGTGGAATACCGTAGAAGAAAAAAGTACCTTTTGTGCGGTGGCCGGGAAACGAACCCGGATCAACTGCTTGGGAAGCAACCATGCTGACCGTTACACCACCACCGCGTTGCGCTGCGTTTCATTCACGCCGCGATGTGTCGGCTACCCTCCTGCCACCAGAGGCCGAAGGCGATGGCGCTGTAGGCGCTCAACGCCAGGGCGGAGGTGAGCACATCTGAAGGCAGTGCGTAGGTGCTGCTAGGCGATGTAGCGTAGCTAGAAGCAGAACTGACAGCCGTTGAAAAACTGCCCTTTAATTTACAGCAGGGCGATAAAACAAATATCTAATGTGACGCACTTACTGATGATCAGAGACGATTCAGCATATGTGTGCCAATCCAGAAGGAGAAAGCGCCTAGGTATCACAATATTAAGTTGGTTAGTTTGATGCTCGACTGGAGCATATCATTAGCTTCCCCTGAGGGCGAAATGCACAGCGTAGCCGTTGCTAGGGAACGGCCTTTTCTGTCGTTTTTTGTTTTCTCTGCGTCAATGTGAATATTGATAACTACAGTTCTGCTCAAGACAGATGGCGATGGAAAACAATGGTTTAAGGCACCATATTTAAGCAGTGGTTCCCGAAAGTGAGGGTGGGGTGCAACCTGACATCTGACAATTCGTTTTAAATACTCTAAAACCAACGTATTTCCTCCACACAAGAAAAAACACGCTAATTTCGCAGTCAGGCTCTGGTGATGTACCTAGAAACGACGGTAGTAGAGAGCGTACGCTCACACGTCAGATTGGCCGAGCGGTCTAAGGCGCCAGATTTAAGCTCTGGTTCCCGAAGGGGAGCGTGGGTTCGAACCCCACATCTGACAATGCATTTTAAATATTCCAAAACTACCAATTTCGTACATGCGGGAAAACAAGTAAATTACGCGGGAACAGGTTCCACAGATACTACTAGAGACGGCAGTGACTATGGTGCTTGCCTTGCAAGTCTGATTGTCTGGCGGTCAGAAAGAATGGAAAGCTGTTAGGAGAAATGGCTTTCAGCCACGAGGCCCGGATTCGATTCCCGGTAGCCGACCATACTTTTGGTTGCTGAGTCTTGGTTATTCTCACGGCATTTACGATTTCTTTGTGTTGTAATTTTTGGGGACCAAGCATCAGGCGAGCAAACGTGAACGAAAGCATATATGTGTTTAAATGTGTGTCAGGGCAGTAATAAAGGTGGATGAGACGGTCGATCGGGTATTGGACTGCAGACGTGCCACATTGCGTAGCTCGATAGCTGAGTAAGTTAGAGCGTCGTGCTGTGAACACAAAGGCCGCGTATTTGACCGCACCAAGTGCCATTTCACTTTTCTCCCCTAAAAGACAATGCTTCCTCCAGCGTGACACTGCCAGGTAAATAACAAGCGATCTTCACAAGAAGTAAGATGTCTACACGTTGCGCGATACTGTCGCCAACGGCCATACCGCGCGTAGTGCAGCGGTTGTCGTCTGTTCACCGGCGTTAAGAATCGTTGGCCGTGGTTAGTACTTGGGTGCGTGCTCGGCTGGGAATTCGACACGTGCTGTTGGCTCCTTTCATTTTGCATTTTTCCTTCGGTTTCGTTGTTGCTTAGCGATAATGATGCGGTCCCGCACGCTGACGCCACTCTTGCCTCTCGGTACACTAAGGGGCGAACCTGTGGCCACAATAAAATGAAAGGTTCTGTCGTGTGTTTGTCGTTTTTTGGTCTCTCCCAGTCGTTTCTCGCGCCTGCCCTCTACATATATGCCCATTTCCAAGCGTCAGCTTTCGCGTCAGCCGAGCAAAGTCGAGACAAGTCGACACATGGAGACACACACGATGCTGAGAAACGAAACCCGCAGACTAGCGCCCTGGCAGCACGGACTGAGACGAGGGGCGAGGGAAAACTATTCTTACCGCGACACTTCACAGTTTCGAAGATCGCGTTTCGTTACGTGGAATACCCGTAGAAGAAAAAAGTACCTTTTGTGCGGTGGCCGGGAATCGAACCCGGATCAACTGCTTGGGAAGCAACCATGCTGACCGTTACACCACCACCGCGTTGCGCTGCGTTTCATTCACGCCGCGATGTGTCGGCTACCCTCCTGCCACCAGAGGCCGAAGGCGATGGCGCTGTAGGCGCTCAACGCCAGGGCGGAGGTGAGCACATCTGAAGGCAGTGCGTAGGTGCTGCTAGGGCGATGTAGCGTAGCTAGAAGCAGAACTGACAGCCGTTGAAAAACTGCCCTTTAATTTACAGCAGGGCGATAAAACAAATATCTAATGTGACGCACTTACTGATGATCCAGAGACGATTCAGCATATGTGTGCCAATCCAGAAGGAGAAAGCGCCTAGGTATCACAATATTAAGTTGGTTAGTTTGATGCTCGACTGGAGCATATCATTAGCTTCCCCTGAGGGCGAAATGCCACAGCGTAGCCGTTGCTAGGGAACGGCCTTTTCTGTCGTTTTTGTTTTCTCTGCGTCATTGTGAATATTGATAACTACAGTTCTGCTCAAGACAGATGGCGATGGAAAAACAATGGTTTAAGGATAGCACCATATTTAAGCAGTGGTTCCCGAAAGTGAGGTGGTGGGTTGCAACCTGACATCTGACAATTCGTTTTAAATACTCTAAAACCAACGTATTTCCTCCACACAAGAAAAAAACACGCTAATTTCGCAGTCAGGCTCTGGTGATGTACCTAGAAACGACGGTAGTAGAGAGCGTACGCTCACACGTCAGATTGGCCGAGCGGTCTAAGGCACCAGATTTAAGCTCTGGTTCCCGAAGGGGGAGCGTGGGTTCGAACCCCACATCTGACAATGCATTTTAAATATTCCAAAACTACCAATTTCGTACATGCGGGAAAACAAGTAAATTACGCGGGAACAGGTTCCACAGATACTACTAGAGACGGCAGTGACTATGGTGCTTGCCTTGCAAGTCTGATTGTCTGGCGGTCAGAAAGAATGGAAAGCTGTTAGGAGAAATGGCTTTCAGCCACGAGGCCCGGATTCGATTCCCGGTAGCCGACCATACTTTTGGTTGCTGAGTCTTGGTTATTCTCACGGCATTTACGATTTCTTTGTGTTGTAATTTTTGGGGACCAAGCATCAGGCGAGCAAACGTGAACGAAAGCATATATGTGTTTAAATGTGTGTCAGGGCAGTAATAAAGAGTGGATGAGACGGTCGATCGGGTATTGGACTGCAGACGTGCCACATTGCGTAGCTCGATAGCTGAGTAAGTTAGAGCGTCGTGCTGTGAACACAAAGGCCGCGTATTTGACCGCACCAAGTGCCATTTCACTTTTGCTCCCCTAAAAGACAATGCTTCCTCCAGCGTGACACTGCCAGGTAAATAACAAGCGATCTTCACAAGAAGTAAGATGTCTACACGTTGCGCGATACTGTCGCCAACGGCCATACCGCGCGTAGTGCAGCGGTTGTCGTCTGTTCACCGGCGTTAAGAATCGTTGGCCGTGGTTAGTACTTGGGTGCGTGCTCGGCTGGGAATTCGACGTGCTGTTGGCTCCTTTCATTTTGCATTTTTCCTTCGGTTTCGTTGTTGCTTAGCGATAATGATGCGGTCCCGCACGCTGACGCCACTCTTGCCTCTCGGTACACTAAGGGGCGAACCTGTGGCCACAATAAAATGAAAGGTTCTGTCGTGTGTTTGTCGTTTTTTGGTCTCTCCCAGTCGTTTCTCGCGCCTGCCCTCTACATATATGCCCATTTCCAAGCGTCAGCTTTCGCGTCAGCCGAGCAAAGTCGAGACAAGTCGACACATGGAGACACACGATGCTGAGAAACGAAACCCGCAGACTAGCGCCCTGGCAGCACGGACTGAGACGAGGGGCGAGGGAAAACTATTTTTACCGCGACACTTCACAGTTTCGAAGATCGCGTTTCGTTACGTGGAATACCCGTAGAAGAAAAAAGTACCTTTTGTGCGGTGGCCTGGGAAACGAACCCGGATCAACTGCTTGGGAAGCAACCATGCTGACCGTTACACCACCACCGCGTTGCGCTGCGTTTCATTCACGCCGCGACTGTGTCGGCTACCCTCCTGCCACCAGAGGCCGAAGGCGATGGCGCTGTAGGCGCTCAACGCCAGGGCGGAGGTGAGCACATCTCTGAAGGCAGTGCGTAGGTGCTGCTAGGGCGATGTAGCGTAGCTAGAAGCAGAACTGACAGCCGTTGAAAAACTGCCTTTAATTTACAGCAGGGCGATAAAACAAATATCTAATGTGACGCACTTACTGATGATCCAGAGACGATTCAGCATATGTGTGCCAATCCAGAAGGAGAAAGCGCCTAGGTATCACAATATTAAGTTGGTTAGTTTGATGCTCGACTGGAGCATATCATTAGCTTCCCCTGAGGGCGAAATGCACAGCGTAGCCGTTGCTAGGGAACGGCCTTTTCTGTCGTTTTTTGTTTTCTCTGCGTCAATGTGAATATTGATAACTACAGTTCTGCTCAAGACAGATGGCGATGGAAAACAATGGTTTAAGGCACCATATTTAAGCAGTGGTTCCCGAAAGTGAGGGTGGGGGTGCAACCTGACATCTGACAATTCGTTTTAAATACTCTAAAACCAACGTATTTCCTCCACACAAGAAAAAACACGCTAATTTCGCAGTCAGGCTCTGGTGATGTACCTAGAAACGACGGTAGTAGAGAGCGTACGCTCACACGTCAGATTGGCCGAGCGGTCTAAGGCGCCAGATTTAAGCTCTGGTTCCCGAAGGGGAGCGTGGGTTCGAACCCCACATCTGACAATGCATTTTAAATATTCCAAAACTACCAATTTCGTACATGCGGGAAAACAAGTAAATTACGCGGGAACAGGTTCCACAGATACTACTAGAGACGGCAGTGACTATGGTGCTTGCCTTGCAAGTCTGATTGTCTGGCGGTCAGAAAGAATGGAAAGCTGTTAGGAGAAATGGCTTTCAGCCACGAGGCCCGGATTCGATTCCCGGTAGCCGACCATACTTTTGGTTGCTGAGTCTTGGTTATTCTCACGGCATTTACGATTTCTTTGTGTTGTAATTTTTGGGGACCAAGCATCAGGCGAGCAAACGTGAACGAAAGCATATATGTGTTTAAATGTGTGTCAGGGCAGTAATAAAGGTGGATGAGACGGTCGATCGGGTATTGGACTGCAGACGTGCCACATTGCGTAGCTCGATAGCTGAGTAAGTTAGAGCGTCGTGCTGTGAACACAAAGGCCGCGTATTTGACCGCACCAAGTGCCATTTCACTTTTCTCCCCTAAAAGACAATGCTTCCTCCAGCGTGACACTGCCAGGTAAATAACAAGCGATCTTCACAAGAAGTAAGATGTCTACACGTTGCGCGATACTGTCGCCAACGGCCATACCGCGCGTAGTGCAGCGGTTGTCGTCTGTTCACCGGGCGGTTAAGAATCGTTGGCCGTGGTTAGTACTTGGGTGCGTGCTCGGCTGGGAATTCGACGTGCTGTTGGCTCCTTTCATTTTGCATTTTTCCTTCGGTTTCGTTGTTGCTTAGCGATAATGATGCGGTCCCCGCACGCTGACGCCACTCTTGCCTCTCGGTACACTAAGGGGCGAACCTGTGGCCACAATAAAATGAAAGGTTCTGTCGTGTGTTTGTCGTTTTTTGGTCTCTCCAGTCGTTTCTCGCGCCTGCCCTCTACATATATGCCCATTTCCAAGCGTCAGCTTTCGCGTCAGCCGAGCAAAGTCGAGACAAGTCGACACATGGAGACACACGATGCTGAGAAAACGAAACCCGCAGACTAGCGCCCTGGCAGCACGGACTGAGACGAGGGGCGAGGGAAAACTATTCTTACCCGCGACACTTCACAGTTTCGAAGATCGCGTTTCGTTACGTGGAATACCCGTAGAAGAAAAAAGTACCTTTTGTGCGGTGGCCGGGAATCGAACCCGGATCAACTGCTTGGGAAGCAACCATGCTGACCGTTACACCACCACCGCGTTGCGCTGCGTTTCATTCACGCCGCGATGTGTCGGCTACCCTCCTGCCACCAGAGGCCGAAGGCGATGGCGCTGTAGGCGCTCAACGCCAGGGCGGAGGTGAGCACATCTGAAGGCAGTGCGTAGGTGCTGCTAGGGCGGATGTAGCGTAGCTAGAAGCAGAACTGACAGCCGTTGAAAAACTGCCCTTTAATTTACAGCAGGGCGATAAAACAAATATCTAATGTGACGCACTTACTGATGATCCAGAGACGATTCAGCATATGTGTGCCAATCCAGAAGGAGAAAGCGCCTAGGTATCACAATATTAAGTTGGTTAGTTTGATGCTCGACTGGAGCATATCATTAGCTTCCCCTGAGGGCGAAATGCACAGCGTAGCCGTTGCTAGGGAACGGCCTTTTCTGTCGTTTTTTGTTTCTCTGCGTCATTGTGAATATTGATAACTACAGTTCTGCTCAAGACAGATGGCGATGGAAAACAATGGTTTAAGGCACCATATTTAAGCAGTGGTTCCCGAAAGTGAGGGTGGGTTGCAACCTGACATCTGACAATTCGTTTTAAATACTCTAAAACCAACGTATTTCCTCCACACAAGAAAAAACACGCTAATTTCGCAGTCAGGCTCTGGTGATGTACCTAGAAACGACGGTAGTAGAGAGCGTACGCTCACACGTCAGATTGGCCGAGCGGTCTAAGGCACCAGATTTAAGCTCTGGTTCCCGAAGGGGAGCGTGGGTTCGAACCCCACATCTGACAATGCATTTTAAATATTCCAAAACTACCAATTTCGTACATGCGGGAAAACAAGTAAATTACGCGGGAACAGGTTCCACAGATACTACTAGAGACGGCAGTGACTATGGTGCTTGCCTTGCAAGTCTGATTGTCTGGCGGTCAGAAAGAATGGAAAGCTGTTAGGAGAAATGGCTTTCAGCCACGAGGCCCGATTCGATTCCCGGTAGCCGACCATACTTTTGGTTGCTGAGTCTTGGTTATTCTCACGGCATTTACGATTTCTTTGTGTTGTAATTTTTGGGGACCAAGCATCAGGCGAGCAAACGTGAACGAAAGCATATATGTGTTTAAATGTGTGTCAGGGCAGTAATAAAGGTGGATGAGACGGTCGATCGGGTATTGGACTGCAGACGTGCCACATTGCGTAGCTCGATAGCTGAGTAAGTTAGAGCGTCGTGCTGTGAACACAAAGGCCGCGTATTTGACCGCACCAAGTGCCATTTCACTTTTCTCCCCTAAAAGACAATGCTTCCTCCAGCGTGACACTGCCAGGTAAATAACAAGCGATCTTCACAAGAAGTAAGATGTCTACACGTTGCGCGATACTGTCGCCAACGGCCATACCGCGCGTAGTGCAGCGGTTGTCGTCTGTTCACCGGCGTTAAGAATCCGTTGGCCGTGGTTAGTACTTGGGTGCGTGCTCGGCTGGGAATTCGACGTGCTGTTGGCTCCTTTCATTTTGCATTTTTCCTTCGGTTTCGTTGTTGCTTAGCGATAATGATGCGGTCCCGCACGCTGACGCCACTCTTGCCTCTCGGTACACTAAGGGGCGAACCTGTGGCCACAATAAAATGAAAGGTTCTGTCGTGTGTTTGTCGTTTTTTTGGTCTCCTCCCAGTCGTTTCTCGCGCCTGCCCCTCTACATATATGCCCATTTCCAAGCGTCAGCTTTCGCGTCAGCCGAGCAAAGTCGAGACAAGTCGACACATGGAGACACACGATGCTGAGAAACGAAACCCGCAGACTAGCGCCCTGGCAGCACGGACTGAGACGAGGGGCGAGGGAAAACTATTTTTACCGCGACACTTCACAGTTTCGAAGATCGCGTTTCGTTACGTGGAATACCCGTAGAAGAAAAAAAGTACCTTTTGTGCGGTGGCCGGGAAACGAACCCGGATCAACTGCTTGGAAGCAACCATGCTGACCGTTACACCACCACCGCGTTGCGCTGCGTTTCATTCACGCCGCGATGTGTCGGCTACCCTCCTGCCACCAGAGGCCGAAGGCGATGGCGCTGTAGGCGCTCAACGCCAGGGCGGAGGTGAGCACATCTGAAGGCAGTGCGTAGGTGCTGCTAGGGCGATGTAGCGTAGCTAGAAGCAGAACTGACAGCCGTTGAAAAACTGCCCTTTAATTTACAGCAGGGCGATAAAACAAATATCTAATGTGACGCACTTACTGATGATCCAGAGACGATTCAGCATATGTGTGCCAATCCAGAAGGAGAAGCGCCTAGGTATCACAATATTAAGTTGGTTAGTTTGATGCTCGACTGGAGCATATCATTAGCTTCCCCTGAGGGCGAAATGCACAGCGTAGCCGTTGCTAGGGAACGGCCTTTTCTGTCGTTTTTTGTTTTCTCTGCGTCAATGTGAATATTGATAACTACAGTTCTGCTCAAGACAGATGGCGATGGAAAACAATGGTTTAAGGCACCATATTTAAGCAGTGGTTCCCGAAAGTGAGGGTGGGGTGCAACCTGACATCTGACAATTCGTTTTAAATACTCTAAAACCAACGTATTTCCTCCACACAAGAAAAAACACGCTAATTTCGCAGTCAGGCTCTGGTGATGTACCTAGAAACGACGGTAGTAGAGAGCGTACGCTCACGACGTCAGATTGGCCGAGCGGTCTAAGGCGCCAGATTTAAGCTCTGGTTCCCGAAGGGGAGCGTGGGTTCGCAACCCCACATCTGACAATGCATTTTAAATATTCCAAAACTACCAATTTCGTACATGCGGGAAAACAAGTAAATTACGCGGGAACAGGTTCCACAGATACTACTAGAGACGGCAGTGACTATGGTGCTTGCCTTGCAAGTCTGATTGTCTGGCGGTCAGAAAGAATGGAAAGCTGTTAGGAGAAATGGCTTTCAGCCACGAGGCCCGGATTCGATTCCCGGTAGCCGACCATGACTTTTGGTTGCTGAGTCTTGGTTATTCTCACGGCATTTACGATTTCTTTGTGTTGTAATTTTTGGGGACCAAGCATCAGGCGAGCAAACGTGAACGAAAGCATATATGTGTTTAAATGTGTGTCAGGGCAGTAATAAAGGTGGATGAGACGGTCGATCGGGTATTGGACTGCAGGACGTGCCACATTGCGTAGCTCGATAGCTGAGTAAGTTAGAGCGTCGTGCTGTGAACACAAAGGCCGCGTATTTGACCGCACCAAGTGCCATTTCACTTTTCTCCCCTAAAAGACAATGCTTCCTCCAGCGTGACACTGCCAGGTAAATAACAAGCGATCTTCACAAGAAGTAAGATGTCTACACGTTGCGCGATACTGTCGCCAACGGCCATGACCGCGCGTAGTGCAGCGGTGTCGTCTGTTCACCGGCGTTAAGAATCGTTGGCCGTGGTTAGTACTTGGGGTGCGTGCTCGGCTGGGAATTCGACGTGCTGCTGGCTCCTTTCATTTTGCATTTTTCCTTCGGTTTCGTTGTTGCTTAGCGATAATGATGCGGTCCCGCACGCTGACGCCACTCTTGCCTCTCGGTACACTAAGGGCGAACCTGTGGCCACAATAAAATGAAAGGTTCTGTCGTGTGTTTGTCGTTTTTTGGTCTCTCCCCAGTCGTTTCTCGCGCCTGCCCTCTACATATATGCCCATCAGGTCCAAGCGTCAGCTTTCGCGTCAGCCGAGCAAAGTCGAGACAAGTCGACACATGGAGACACACGATGCTGAGAAACGAAACCCGCAGACTAGCGCCACTGGCAGCACGGACTGAGACGAGGGGCGAGGGAAAACTATTTTTACCGCGACACTTCACAGTTTCGAAGATCGCGTTTCGTTACGTGGAATACCCGTAGAAGAAAAAAGTACCTTTTGTGCGGTGGCCGGGAAACGAACCCGGATCAACTGCTTGGGAAGCAACCATGCTGACCGTTACACCACCACCGCGTTGCGCTGCGTTTCATTCACGCACGCGATGTGTCGGCTACCCTCCTGCCACCAGAGCCGAAGGCGATGGCGCTGTAGGCGCTCAACGCCAGGGCGGAGGTGAGCACATCTGAAGGCAGTGCGTAGGTGCTGCTAGGGCGATGTAGCGTAGCTAGAAGCAGAACTGACAGCCGTTGAAAAACTGCCCTTTAATTTACAGCAGGGCGATAAAACAAATATCTAATGTGACGCACTTACTGATGATCCAGAGACGATTCAGCATATGTGTGCCAATCCAGAAGGAGAAAGCGCCTAGGTATCACAATATTAAGTTGGTTAGTTTGATGCTCGACTGGAGCATATCATTAGCTTCCCTGAGGGGCGAAATGCACAGCGTAGCCGTTGCTAGGGAACGGCCTTTTCTGTCGTTTTTTGTTTTCTCTGCGTCAATGTGAATATTGATAACTACAGTTCTGCTCAAGACAGATGGCGATGGAAAACAATGGTTTAAGGCACCATATTTAAGCAGTGGTTCCCGAAAGTGAGGGTGGGGTGCAACCTGACATCTGACAATTCGTTTTAATACTCTAAAACCAACGTATTTCCTCCACACAGAAAAAAACACGCTAATTTCGCAGTCAGGCTCTGGTGATGTACCTAGAAACGACGGTAGTAGAGAGCGTACGCTCACACGTCAGATTGGCCGAGCGGTCTAAGGCGCCAGATTTAAGCTCTGGTTCCCGAAGGGGAGCGTGGGTTCGAACCCACATCTGACAATGCATTTTAAATATTCCAAAACTACCAATTTCGTACATGCGGGAAAACAAGTAAATTACGCGGGAACAGGTTCCACAGATACTACTAGAGACGGCAGTGACTATGGTGCTTGCCTTGCAAGTCTGATTGTCTGGCGGTCAGAAAGAATGGAAAGCTGTTAGGAGAAATGGCTTTCAGCACGAGGCCCGGATGTCGATTCCCGGTAGCCGACCATACTTTTGGTTGCCTGAGTCTTGGTTATTCTCACGGCATTTACGATTTCTTTGTGTTGTAATTTTTGGGGACCAAGCATCAGGCGAGCAAACGTGAACGAAAGCATATATGTGTTTAAATGTGTGTCAGGGCAGTAATAAAGGTGGATGAGACGGTCGATCGGGTATTGGACTGCAGACGTGCCACATTGCGGTAGCTCGATAGCTGAGTAAGTTAGAGCGTCGTGCTGTGAACACAAAGGCCGCGTATTTGACCGCACCAAGTGCCATTTCACTTTTCTCCCCTAAAAGACAATGCTTCCTCCAGCGTGACACTGCCAGTAAATAACAAGCGATCTTCACAAGAAGTAAGATGTCTACACGTTGCGCGATACTGTCGCCAACGGCCATACCCGCGCGTAGTGCAGCGGTTGTCGTCTGTTCACCGGCGTTAAGAATCGTTGGCCGTGGTTAGTACTTGGGTGCGTGCTCGGCTGTTCGACGTGCTGTTGGCTCCTTTCATTTTGCATTTTTCCTTCGGTTTCGTTGTTGCTTAGCGATAATGATGCGGTCCCGCACGCTGACGCCACTCTTGCCTCTCGGTACACTAAGGGGCGAACCTGTGGCCACAATAAAATGAAAGGTTCTGTCGTGTGTTTGTCGTTTTTTGGTCTCTCCCAGTCGTTTCTCGCGCCTGCCCTCTACATATATGCCCATTTCCAAGCGTCAGCTTTCGCGTCAGCCGAGCAAAGTCGAGACAAGTCGACACATGGAGACACACGATGCTGAGAAACGAAACCCGCAGACTAGCGCCCTGGCAGCACGGACTGAGACGAGGGGCGAGGGAAAACTATTCTTACCGCGACACTTCACAGTTTCGAAGATCGCGTTTCGTTACGTGGAATACCCGTAGAAGAAAAAAGTACCTTTTGTGCGGTGGCCGGGAATCGAACCCGGATCAACTGCTTGGGAAGCAACCATGCTGACCGTTACACCACCACCGCGTTGCGCTGCGTTTCATTCACGCCGCGATGTGTCGGCTACCCTCCTGCCACCAGAGGCCGAAGGCGATGGCGCTGTAGGCGCTCAACGCCAGGGCGGAGGTGAGCACATCTGAAGGCAGTGCGTAGGTGCTGCTAGGGCGATGTAGCGTAGCTAGAAGCAGAACTGACAGCCGTTGAAAAACTGCCCTTTAATTTACAGCAGGGCGATAAAACAAATATCTAATGTGACGCACTTACTGATGATCCAGAGACGATTCAGCATATGTGTGCCAATCCAGAAGGAGAAAGCGCCTAGGTATCACAATATTAAGTTGGTTAGTTTGATGCTCGACTGGAGCATATCATTAGCTTCCCCTGAGGGCGAAATGCACAGCGTAGCCGTTGCTAGGGAACGGCCTTTTCTGTCGTTTTTTGTTTTCTCTGCGTCATTGTGAATATTGATAACTACAGTTCTGCTCAAGACAGATGGCGATGGAAAACAATGGTTTAAGGCACCATATTTAAGCAGTGGTTCCCGAAAGTGAGGGTGGGGTGCAACCTGACATCTGACAATTCGTTTTAAATACTCTAAAACCAACGTATTTCCTCCACACAAGAAAAAACACGCTAATTTCGCAGTCAGGCTCTGGTGATGTACCTAGAAACGACGGTAGTAGAGAGCGTACGCTCACACGTCAGATTGGCCGAGCGGTCTAAGGCGCCAGATTTAAGCTCTGGTTCCCGAAGGGGAGCGTGGGTTCGAACCCCACATCTGACAATGCATTTTAAATATTCCAAAACTACCAATTTCGTACATGCGGGAAAACAAGTAAATTACGCGGGAACAGGTTCCACAGATACTACTAGAGACGGCAGTGACTATGGTGCTTGCCTTGCAAGTCTGATTGTCTGGCGGTCAGAAAGATTGGAAAGCTGTTAGGAGAAATGGCTTTCAGCCACGAGGCCCGGATTCGATTCCCGGTAGCCGACCATACTTTTGGTTGCTGAGTCTTGGTTATTCTCACGGCATTTACGATTTCTTTGTGTTGTAATTTTTGGGGACCAAGCATCAGGCGAGCAAACGTGAACGAAAGCATATATGTGTTTAAATGTGTGTCAGGGCAGTAATAAAGGTGGATGAGACGGTCGATCGGGTATTGGACTGCAGACGTGCCACATTGCGTAGCTCGATAGCTGAGTAAGTTAGAGCGTCGTGCTGTGAACACAAAGGCCGCGTATTTGACCGCACCAAGTGCCATTTCACTTTTCTCCCCTAAAAGACAATGCTTCCTCCAGCGTGACACTGCCAGGTAAATAACAAGCGATCTTCACAAGAAGTAAGATGTCTACACGTTGCGCGATACTGTCGCCAACGGCCATACCGCGCGTAGTGCAGCGGTTGTCGTCTGTTCACCGGCGTTAAGAATCGTTGGCCGTGGTTAGTACTTGGGTGCGTGCTCGGCTGGGAATTCGACGTGCTGTTGGCTCCTTTCATTTTGCATTTTTCCTTCGGTTTCGTTGTTGCTTAGCGATAATGATGCGGTCCCGCACGCTGACGCCACTCTTGCCTCTCGGTACACTAAGGGGCGAACCTGTGGCCACAATAAAATGAAAGGTTCTGTCGTGTGTTTGTCGTTTTTCGGTCTCTCCCAGTCGTTTCTCGCGCCTGCCCTCTACATATATGCCCATTTCCAAGCGTCAGCTTTCGCGTCAGCCGAGCAAAGTCGAGACAAGTCGACACATGGAGACACACGATGCTGAGAAACGAAACCCGCAGACTAGCGCCCTGGCAGCACGGACTGAGACGAGGGGCGAGGGAAAACTATTCTTACCGCGACACTTCACAGTTTCGAAGATCGCGTTTCGTTACGTGGAATACCCGTAGAAGAAAAAAGTACCTTTTGTGCGGTGGCCGGGAATCGAACCCGGATCAACTGCTTGGGAAGCAACCATGCTGACCGTTACACCACCACCGCGTTGCGCTGCGTTTCATTCACGCCGCGATGTGTCGGCTACCCTCCTGCCACCAGAGGCCGAAGGCGATGGCGCTGTAGGCGCTCAACGCCAGGGCGGAGGTGAGCACATCTGAAGGCAGTGCGTAGGTGCTGCTAGGGCGATGTAGCGTAGCTAGAAGCAGAACTGACAGCCGTTGAAAAACTGCCCTTTAATTTACAGCAGGGCGATAAAACAAATATCTAATGTGACGCACTTACTGATGATCCAGAGACGATTCAGCATATGTGTGCCAATCCAGAAGGAGAAAGCGCCTAGGTATCACAATATTAAGTTGGTTAGTTTGATGCTCGACTGGAGCATATCATTAGCTTCCCCTGAGGGCGAAATGCACAGCGTAGCCGTTGCTAGGGAACGGCCTTTTCTGTCGTTTTTTGTTTTCTCTGCGTCATTGTGAATATTGATAACTACAGTTCTGCTCAAGACAGATGGCGATGGAAAACAATGGTTTAAGGCACCATATTTAAGCAGTGGTTCCCGAAAGTGAGGGTGGGGTGCAACCTGACATCTGACAATTCGTTTTAAATACTCTAAAACCAACGTATTTCCTCCACACAAGAAAAAACACGCTAATTTCGCAGTCAGGCTCTGGTGATGTACCTAGAAACGACGGTAGTAGAGAGCGTACGCTCACACGTCAGATTGGCCGAGCGGTCTAAGGCGCCAGATTTAAGCTCTGGTTCCCGAAGGGGAGCGTGGGTTCGAACCCCACATCTGACAATGCATTTTAAATATTCCAAAACTACCAATTTCGTACATGCGGGAAAACAAGTAAATTACGCGGGAACAGGTTCCACAGATACTACTAGAGACGGCAGTGACTATGGTGCTTGCCTTGCAAGTCTGATTGTCTGGCGGTCAGAAAGATTGGAAAGCTGTTAGGAGAAATGGCTTTCAGCCACGAGGCCCGGATTCGATTCCCGGTAGCCGACCATACTTTTGGTTGCTGAGTCTTGGTTATTCTCACGGCATTTACGATTTCTTTGTGTTGTAATTTTTGGGGACCAAGCATCAGGCGAGCAAACGTGAACGAAAGCATATATGTGTTTAAATGTGTGTCAGGGCAGTAATAAAGGTGGATGAGACGGTCGATCGGGTATTGGACTGCAGACGTGCCACATTGCGTAGCTCGATAGCTGAGTAAGTTAGAGCGTCGTGCTGTGAACACAAAGGCCGCGTATTTGACCGCACCAAGTGCCATTTCACTTTTCTCCCCTAAAAGACAATGCTTCCTCCAGCGTGACACTGCCAGGTAAATAACAAGCGATCTTCACAAGAAGTAAGATGTCTACACGTTGCGCGATACTGTCGCCAACGGCCATACCGCGCGTAGTGCAGCGGTTGTCGTCTGTTCACCGGCGTTAAGAATCGTTGGCCGTGGTTAGTACTTGGGTGCGTGCTCGGCTGGGAATTCGACGTGCTGTTGGCTCCTTTCATTTTGCATTTTTCCTTCGGTTTCGTTGTTGCTTAGCGATAATGATGCGGTCCCGCACGCTGACGCCACTCTTGCCTCTCGGTACACTAAGGGGCGAACCTGTGGCCACAATAAAATGAAAGGTTCTGTCGTGTGTTTGTCGTTTTTTGGTCTCTCCCAGTCGTTTCTCGCGCCTGCCCTCTACATATATGCCCATTTCCAAGCGTCAGCTTTCGCGTCAGCCGAGCAAAGTCGAGACAAGTCGACACATGGAGACACACGATGCTGAGAAACGAAACCCGCAGACTAGCGCCCTGGCAGCACGGACTGAGACGAGGGGCGAGGGAAAACTATTCTTACCGCGACACTTCACAGTTTCGAAGATCGCGTTTCGTTACGTGGAATACCCGTAGAAGAAAAAAGTACCTTTTGTGCGGTGGCCGGGAATCGAACCCGGATCAACTGCTTGGGAAGCAACCATGCTGACCGTTACACCACCACCGCGTTGCGCTGCGTTTCATTCACGCCGCGATGTGTCGGCTACCCTCCTGCCACCAGAGGCCGAAGGCGATGGCGCTGTAGGCGCTCAACGCCAGGGCGGAGGTGAGCACATCTGAAGGCAGTGCGTAGGTGCTGCTAGGGCGATGTAGCGTAGCTAGAAGCAGAACTGACAGCCGTTGAAAAACTGCCCTTTAATTTACAGTAGGGCGATAAAACAAATATCTAATGTGACGCACTTACTGATGATCCAGAGACGATTCAGCATATGTGTGCCAATCCAGAAGGAGAAAGCGCCTAGGTATCACAATATTAAGTTGGTTAGTTTGATGCTCGACTGGAGCATATCATTAGCTTCCCCTGAGGGCGAAATGCACAGCGTAGCCGTTGCTAGGGAACGGCCTTTTCTGTCGTTTTTTGTTTTCTCTGCGTCATTGTGAATATTGATAACTACAGTTCTGCTCAAGACAGATGGCGATGGAAAACAATGGTTTAAGGCACCATATTTAAGCAGTGGTTCCCGAAAGTGAGGGTGGGGTGCAACCTGACATCTGACAATTCGTTTTAAATACTCTAAAACCAACGTATTTCCTCCACACAAGAAAAAACACGCTAATTTCGCAGTCAGGCTCTGGTGATGTACCTAGAAACGACGGTAGTAGAGAGCGTACGCTCACACGTCAGATTGGCCGAGCGGTCTAAGGCGCCAGATTTAAGCTCTGGTTCCCGAAGGGGAGCGTGGGTTCGAACCCCACATCTGACAATGCATTTTAAATATTCCAAAACTACCAATTTCGTACATGCGGGAAAACAAGTAAATTACGCGGGAACAGGTTCCACAGATACTACTAGAGACGGCAGTGACTATGGTGCTTGCCTTGCAAGTCTGATTGTCTGGCGGTCAGAAAGATTGGAAAGCTGTTAGGAGAAATGGCTTTCAGCCACGAGGCCCGGATTCGATTCCCGGTAGCCGACCATACTTTTGGTTGCTGAGTCTTGGTTATTCTCACGGCATTTACGATTTCTTTGTGTTGTAATTTTTGGGGACCAAGCATCAGGCGAGCAAACGTGAACGAAAGCATATATGTGTTTAAATGTGTGTCAGGGCAGTAATAAAGGTGGATGAGACGGTCGATCGGGTATTGGACTGCAGACGTGCCACATTGCGTAGCTCGATAGCTGAGTAAGTTAGAGCGTCGTGCTGTGAACACAAAGGCCGCGTATTTGACCGCACCAAGTGCCATTTCACTTTTCTCCCCTAAAAGACAATGCTTCCTCCAGCGTGACACTGCCAGGTAAATAACAAGCGATCTTCACAAGAAGTAAGATGTCTACACGTTGCGCGATACTGTCGCCAACGGCCATACCGCGCGTAGTGCAGCGGTTGTCGTCTGTTCACCGGCGTTAAGAATCGTTGGCCGTGGTTAGTACTTGGGTGCGTGCTCGGCTGGGAATTCGACGTGCTGTTGGCTCCTTTCATTTTGCATTTTTCCTTCGGTTTCGTTGTTGCTTAGCGATAATGATGCGGTCCCGCACGCTGACGCCACTCTTGCCTCTCGGTACACTAAGGGGCGAACCTGTGGCCACAATAAAATGAAAGGTTCTGTCGTGTGTTTGTCGTTTTTTGGTCTCTCCCAGTCGTTTCTCGCGCCTGCCCTCTACATATATGCCCATTTCCAAGCGTCAGCTTTCGCGTCAGCCGAGCAAAGTCGAGACAAGTCGACACATGGAGACACACGATGCTGAGAAACGAAACCCGCAGACTAGCGCCCTGGCAGCACGGACTGAGACGAGGGGCGAGGGAAAACTATTCTTACCGCGACACTTCACAGTTTCGAAGATCGCGTTTCGTTACGTGGAATACCCGTAGAAGAAAAAAGTACCTTTTGTGCGGTGGCCGGGAATCGAACCCGGATCAACTGCTTGGGAAGCAACCATGCTGACCGTTACACCACCACCGCGTTGCGCTGCGTTTCATTCACGCCGCGATGTGTCGGCTACCCTCCTGCCACCAGAGGCCGAAGGCGATGGCGCTGTAGGCGCTCAACGCCAGGGCGGAGGTGAGCACATCTGAAGGCAGTGCGTAGGTGCTGCTAGGGCGATGTAGCGTAGCTAGAAGCAGAACTGACAGCCATTGAAAAACTGCCCTTTAATTTACAGCAGGGCGATAAAACAAATATCTAATGTGACGCACTTACTGATGATCCAGAGACGATTCAGCATATGTGTGCCAATCCAGAAGGAGAAAGCGCCTAGGTATCACAATATTAAGTTGGTTAGTTTGATGCTCGACTGGAGCATATCATTAGCTTCCCCTGAGGGCGAAATGCACAGCGTAGCCGTTGCTAGGGAACGGCCTTTTCTGTCGTTTTTTGTTTTCTCTGCGTCAATGTGAATATTGATAACTACAGTTCTGCTCAAGACAGATGGCGATGGAAAACAATGGTTTAAGGCACCATATTTAAGCAGTGGTTCCCGAAAGTGAGGGTGGGGTGCAACCTGACATCTGACAATTCGTTTTAAATACTCTAAAACCAACGTATTTCCTCCACACAAGAAAAAACACGCTAATTTCGCAGTCAGGCTCTGGTGATGTACCTAGAAACGACGGTAGTAGAGAGCGTACGCTCACACGTCAGATTGGCCGAGCGGTCTAAGGCGCCAGATTTAAGCTCTGGTTCCCGAAGGGGAGCGTGGGTTCGAACCCCACATCTGACAATGCATTTTAAATATTCCAAAACTACCAATTTCGTACATGCGGGAAAACAAGTAAATTACGCGGGAACAGGTTCCACAGATACTACTAGAGACGGCAGTGACTATGGTGCTTGCCTTGCAAGTCTGATTGTCTGGCGGTCAGAAAGAATGGAAAGCTGTTAGGAGAAATGGCTTTCAGCCACGAGGCCCGGATTCGATTCCCGGTAGCCGACCATACTTTTGGTTGCTGAGTCTTGGTTATTCTCACGGCATTTACGATTTCTTTGTGTTGTAATTTTTGGGGACCAAGCATCAGGCGAGCAAACGTGAACGAAAGCATATATGTGTTTAAATGTGTGTCAGGGCAGTAATAAAGGTGGATGAGACGGTCGATCGGGTATTGGACTGCAGACGTGCCACATTGCGTAGCTCGATAGCTGAGTAAGTTAGAGCGTCGTGCTGTGAACACAAAGGCCGCGTATTTGACCGCACCAAGTGCCATTTCACTTTTCTCCCCTAAAAGACAATGCTTCCTCCAGCGTGACACTGCCAGGTAAATAACAAGCGATCTTCACAAGAAGTAAGATGTCTACACGTTGCGCGATACTGTCGCCAACGGCCATACCGCGCGTAGTGCAGCGGTTGTCGTCTGTTCACCGGCGTTAAGAATCGTTGGCCGTGGTTAGTACTTGGGTGCGTGCTCGGCTGGGAATTCGACGTGCTGTTGGCTCCTTTCATTTTGCATTTTTCCTTCGGTTTCGTTGTTGCTTAGCGATAATGATGCGGTCCCGCACGCTGACGCCACTCTTGCCTCTCGGTACACTAAGGGGCGAACCTGTGGCCACAATAAAATGAAAGGTTCTGTCGTGTGTTTGTCGTTTTTTGGTCTCTCCCAGTCGTTTCTCGCGCCTGCCCTCTACATATATGCCCATTTCCAAGCGTCAGCTTTCGCGTCAGCCGAGCAAAGTCGAGACAAGTCGACACATGGAGACACACGATGCTGAGAAACGAAACCCGCAGACTAGCGCCCTGGCAGCACGGACTGAGACGAGGGGCGAGGGAAAACTATTCTTACCGCGACACTTCACAGTTTCGAAGATCGCGTTTCGTTACGTGGAATACCCGTAGAAGAAAAAAGTACCTTTTGTGCGGTGGCCGGGAATCGAACCCGGATCAACTGCTTGGGAAGCAACCATGCTGACCGTTACACCACCACCGCGTTGCGCTGCGTTTCATTCACGCCGCGATGTGTCGGCTACCCTCCTGCCACCAGAGGCCGAAGGCGATGGCGCTGTAGGCGCTCAACGCCAGGGCGGAGGTGAGCACATCTGAAGGCAGTGCGTAGGTGCTGCTAGGGCGATGTAGCGTAGCTAGAAGCAGAACTGACAGCCGTTGAAAAACTGCCCTTTAATTTACAGTAGGGCGATAAAACAAATATCTAATGTGACGCACTTACTGATGATCCAGAGACGATTCAGCATATGTGTGCCAATCCAGAAGGAGAAAGCGCCTAGGTATCACAATATTAAGTTGGTTAGTTTGATGCTCGACTGGAGCATATCATTAGCTTCCCCTGAGGGCGAAATGCACAGCGTAGCCGTTGCTAGGGAACGGCCTTTTCTGTCGTTTTTTGTTTTCTCTGCGTCATTGTGAATATTGATAACTACAGTTCTGCTCAAGACAGATGGCGATGGAAAACAATGGTTTAAGGCACCATATTTAAGCAGTGGTTCCCGAAAGTGAGGGTGGGGTGCAACCTGACATCTGACAATTCGTTTTAAATACTCTAAAACCAACGTATTTCCTCCACACAAGAAAAAACACGCTAATTTCGCAGTCAGGCTCTGGTGATGTACCTAGAAACGACGGTAGTAGAGAGCGTACGCTCACACGTCAGATTGGCCGAGCGGTCTAAGGCGCCAGATTTAAGCTCTGGTTCCCGAAGGGGAGCGTGGGTTCGAACCCCACATCTGACAATGCATTTTAAATATTCCAAAACTACCAATTTCGTACATGCGGGAAAACAAGTAAATTACGCGGGAACAGGTTCCACAGATACTACTAGAGACGGCAGTGACTATGGTGCTTGCCTTGCAAGTCTGATTGTCTGGCGGTCAGAAAGATTGGAAAGCTGTTAGGAGAAATGGCTTTCAGCCACGAGGCCCGGATTCGATTCCCGGTAGCCGACCATACTTTTGGTTGCTGAGTCTTGGTTATTCTCACGGCATTTACGATTTCTTTGTGTTGTAATTTTTGGGGACCAAGCATCAGGCGAGCAAACGTGAACGAAAGCATATATGTGTTTAAATGTGTGTCAGGGCAGTAATAAAGGTGGATGAGACGGTCGATCGGGTATTGGACTGCAGACGTGCCACATTGCGTAGCTCGATAGCTGAGTAAGTTAGAGCGTCGTGCTGTGAACACAAAGGCCGCGTATTTGACCGCACCAAGTGCCATTTCACTTTTCTCCCCTAAAAGACAATGCTTCCTCCAGCGTGACACTGCCAGGTAAATAACAAGCGATCTTCACAAGAAGTAAGATGTCTACACGTTGCGCGATACTGTCGCCAACGGCCATACCGCGCGTAGTGCAGCGGTTGTCGTCTGTTCACCGGCGTTAAGAATCGTTGGCCGTGGTTAGTACTTGGGTGCGTGCTCGGCTGGGAATTCGACGTGCTGTTGGCTCCTTTCATTTTGCATTTTTCCTTCGGTTTCGTTGTTGCTTAGCGATAATGATGCGGTCCCGCACGCTGACGCCACTCTTGCCTCTCGGTACACTAAGGGGCGAACCTGTGGCCACAATAAAATGAAAGGTTCTGTCGTGTGTTTGTCGTTTTTTGGTCTCTCCCAGTCGTTTCTCGCGCCTGCCCTCTACATATATGCCCATTTCCAAGCGTCAGCTTTCGCGTCAGCCGAGCAAAGTCGAGACAAGTCGACACATGGAGACACACGATGCTGAGAAACGAAACCCGCAGACTAGCGCCCTGGCAGCACGGACTGAGACGAGGGGCGAGGGAAAACTATTCTTACCGCGACACTTCACAGTTTCGAAGATCGCGTTTCGTTACGTGGAATACCCGTAGAAGAAAAAAGTACCTTTTGTGCGGTGGCCGGGAATCGAACCCGGATCAACTGCTTGGGAAGCAACCATGCTGACCGTTACACCACCACCGCGTTGCGCTGCGTTTCATTCACGCCGCGATGTGTCGGCTACCCTCCTGCCACCAGAGGCCGAAGGCGATGGCGCTGTAGGCGCTCAACGCCAGGGCGGAGGTGAGCACATCTGAAGGCAGTGCGTAGGTGCTGCTAGGGCGATGTAGCGTAGCTAGAAGCAGAACTGACAGCCATTGAAAAACTGCCCTTTAATTTACAGCAGGGCGATAAAACAAATATCTAATGTGACGCACTTACTGATGATCCAGAGACGATTCAGCATATGTGTGCCAATCCAGAAGGAGAAAGTGCCTAGGTATCACAATATTAAGTTGGTTAGTTTGATGCTCGACTGGAGCATATCATTAGCTTCCCCTGAGGGCGAAATGCACAGCGTAGCCGTTGCTAGGGAACGGCCTTTTCTGTCGTTTTTTGTTTTCTCTGCGTCATTGTGAATATTGATAACTACAGTTCTGCTCAAGACAGATGGCGATGGAAAACAATGGTTTAAGGCACCATATTTAAGCAGTGGTTCCCGAAAGTGAGGGTGGGGTGCAACCTGACATCTGACAATTCGTTTTAAATACTCTAAAACCAACGTATTTCCTCCACACAAGAAAAAACACGCTAATTTCGCAGTCAGGCTCTGGTGATGTACCTAGAAACGACGGTAGTAGAGAGCGTATGCTCACACGTCAGATTGGCCGAGCGGTCTAAGGCGCCAGATTTAAGCTCTGGTTCCCGAAGGGGAGCGTGGGTTCGAACCCCACATCTGACAATGCATTTTAAATATTCCAAAACTACCAATTTCGTACATGCGGGAAAACAAGTAAATTACGCGGGAACAGGTTCCACAGATACTACTAGAGACGGCAGTGACTATGGTGCTTGCCTTGCAAGTCTGATTGTCTGGCGGTCAGAAAGATTGGAAAGCTGTTAGGAGAAATGGCTTTCAGCCACGAGGCCCGGATTCGATTCCCGGTAGCCGACCATACTTTTGGTTGCTGAGTCTTGGTTATTCTCACGGCATTTACGATTTCTTTGTGTTGTAATTTTTGGGGACCAAGCATCAGGCGAGCAAACGTGAACGAAAGCATATATGTGTTTAAATGTGTGTCAGGGCAGTAATAAAGGTGGATGAGACGGTCGATCGGGTATTGGACTGCAGACGTGCCACATTGCGTAGCTCGATAGCTGAGTAAGTTAGAGCGTCGTGCTGTGAACACAAAGGCCGCGTATTTGACCGCACCAAGTGCCATTTCACTTTTCTCCCCTAAAAGACAATGCTTCCTCCAGCGTGACACTGCCAGGTAAATAACAAGCGATCTTCACAAGAAGTAAGATGTCTACACGTTGCGCGATACTGTCGCCAACGGCCATACCGCGCGTAGTGCAGCGGTTGTCGTCTGTTCACCGGCGTTAAGAATCGTTGGCCGTGGTTAGTACTTGGGTGCGTGCTCGGCTGGGAATTCGACGTGCTGTTGGCTCCTTTCATTTTGCATTTTTCCTTCGGTTTCGTTGTTGCTTAGCGATAATGATGCGGTCCCGCACGCTGACGCCACTCTTGCCTCTCGGTACACTAAGGGGCGAACCTGTGGCCACAATAAAATGAAAGGTTCTGTCGTGTGTTTGTCGTTTTTTGGTCTCTCCCAGTCGTTTCTCGCGCCTGCCCTCTACATATATGCCCATTTCCAAGCGTCAGCTTTCGCGTCAGCCGAGCAAAGTCGAGACAAGTCGACACATGGAGACACACGATGCTGAGAAACGAAACCCGCAGACTAGCGCCCTGGCAGCACGGACTGAGACGAGGGGCGAGGGAAAACTATTCTTACCGCGACACTTCACAGTTTCGAAGATCGCGTTTCGTTACGTGGAATACCCGTAGAAGAAAAAAGTACCTTTTGTGCGGTGGCCGGGAATCGAACCCGGATCAACTGCTTGGGAAGCAACCATGCTGACCGTTACACCACCACCGCGTTGCGCTGCGTTTCATTCACGCCGCGATGTGTCGGCTACCCTCCTGCCACCAGAGGCCGAAGGCGATGGCGCTGTAGGCGCTCAACGCCAGGGCGGAGGTGAGCACATCTGAAGGCAGTGCGTAGGTGCTGCTAGGGCGATGTAGCGTAGCTAGAAGCAGAACTGACAGCCGTTGAAAAACTGCCCTTTAATTTACAGCAGGGCGATAAAACAAATATCTAATGTGACGCACTTACTGATGATCCAGAGACGATTCAGCATGTGTGTGCCAATCCAGAAGGAGAAAGCGCCTAGGTATCACAATATTAAGTTGGTTAGTTTGATGCTCGACTGGAGCATATCATTAGCTTCCCCTGAGGGCGAAATGCACAGCGTAGCCGTTGCTAGGGAACGGCCTTTTCTGTCGTTTTTTGTTTTCTCTGCGTCAATGTGAATATTGATAACTACAGTTCTGCTCAAGACAGATGGCGATGGAAAACAATGGTTTAAGGCACCATATTTAAGCAGTGGTTCCCGAAAGTGAGGGTGGGGTGCAACCTGACATCTGACAATTCGTTTTAAATACTCTAAAACCAACGTATTTCCTCCACACAAGAAAAAACACGCTAATTTCGCAGTCAGGCTCTGGTGATGTACCTAGAAACGACGGTAGTAGAGAGCGTACGCTCACACGTCAGATTGGCCGAGCGGTCTAAGGCGCCAGATTTAAGCTCTGGTTCCCGAAGGGGAGCGTGGGTTCGAACCCCACATCTGACAATGCATTTTAAATATTCCAAAACTACCAATTTCGTACATGCGGGAAAACAAGTAAATTACGCGGGAACAGGTTCCACAGATACTACTAGAGACGGCAGTGACTATGGTGCTTGCCTTGCAAGTCTGATTGTCTGGCGGTCAGAAAGAATGGAAAGCTGTTAGGAGAAATGGCTTTCAGCCACGAGGCCCGGATTCGATTCCCGGTAGCCGACCATACTTTTGGTTGCTGAGTCTTGGTTATTCTCACGGCATTTACGATTTCTTTGTGTTGTAATTTTTGGGGACCAAGCATCAGGCGAGCAAACGTGAACGAAAGCATATATGTGTTTAAATGTGTGTCAGGGCAGTAATAAAGGTGGATGAGACGGTCGATCGGGTATTGGACTGCAGACGTGCCACATTGCGTAGCTCGATAGCTGAGTAAGTTAGAGCGTCGTGCTGTGAACACAAAGGCCGCGTATTTGACCGCACCAAGTGCCATTTCACTTTTCTCCCCTAAAAGACAATGCTTCCTCCAGCGTGACACTGCCAGGTAAATAACAAGCGATCTTCACAAGAAGTAAGATGTCTACACGTTGCGCGATACTGTCGCCAACGGCCATACCGCGCGTAGTGCAGCGGTTGTCGTCTGTTCACCGGCGTTAAGAATCGTTGGCCGTGGTTAGTACTTGGGTGCGTGCTCGGCTGGGAATTCGACGTGCTGTTGGCTCCTTTCATTTTGCATTTTTCCTTCGGTTTCGTTGTTGCTTAGCGATAATGATGCGGTCCCGCACGCTGACGCCACTCTTGCCTCTCGGTACACTAAGGGGCGAACCTGTGGCCACAATAAAATGAAAGGTTCTGTCGTGTGTTTGTCGTTTTTTGGTCTCTCCCAGTCGTTTCTCGCGCCTGCCCTCTACATATATGCCCATTTCCAAGCGTCAGCTTTCGCGTCAGCCGAGCAAAGTCGAGACAAGTCGACACATGGAGACACACGATGCTGAGAAACGAAACCCGCAGACTAGCGCCCTGGCAGCACGGACTGAGACGAGGGGCGAGGGAAAACTATTCTTACCGCGACACTTCACAGTTTCGAAGATCGCGTTTCGTTACGTGGAATACCCGTAGAAGAAAAAAGTACCTTTTGTGCGGTGGCCGGGAATCGAACCCGGATCAACTGCTTGGGAAGCAACCATGCTGACCGTTACACCACCACCGCGTTGCGCTGCGTTTCATTCACGCCGCGATGTGTCGGCTACCCTCCTGCCACCAGAGGCCGAAGGCGATGGCGCTGTAGGCGCTCAACGCCAGGGCGGAGGTGAGCACATCTGAAGGCAGTGCGTAGGTGCTGCTAGGGCGATGTAGCGTAGCTAGAAGCAGAACTGACAGCCGTTGAAAAACTGCCCTTTAATTTACAGCAGGGCGATAAAACAAATATCTAATGTGACGCACTTACTGATGATCCAGAGACGATTCAGCATGTGTGTGCCAATCCAGAAGGAGAAAGCGCCTAGGTATCACAATATTAAGTTGGTTAGTTTGATGCTCGACTGGAGCATATTATTAGCTTCCCCTGAGGGCGAAATGCACAGCGTAGCCGTTGCTAGGGAACGGCCTTTTCTGTCGTTTTTTGTTTTCTCTGCGTCAATGTGAATATTGATAACTACAGTTCTGCTCAAGACAGATGGCGATGGAAAACAATGGTTTAAGGCACCATATTTAAGCAGTGGTTCCCGAAAGTGAGGGTGGGGTGCAACCTGACATCTGACAATTCGTTTTAAATACTCTAAAACCAACGTATTTCCTCCACACAAGAAAAAACACGCTAATTTCGCAGTCAGGCTCTGGTGATGTACCTAGAAACGACGGTAGTAAAGAGCGTACGCTCACACGTCAGATTGGCCGAGCGGTCTAAGGCGCCAGATTTAAGCTCTGGTTCCCGAAGGGGAGCGTGGGTTCGAACCCCACATCTGACAATGCATTTTAAATATTCCAAAACTACCAATTTCGTACATGCGGGAAAACAAGTAAAACAAGCGCACACGACTGCTCGTTTGGACTCTTGTGTGCTATTGTACATACTGGCGTCGGCCTAGCATCGCAAGTTGCCTGTCGCGCCGGGAATGCACGTGTAGCAACAGAAAAAAATGAGCCAGGAAGTGCAGACTCTCTACCACTGGTATTTGGTACTTACCGAGATTCCAGAAAGCGTGGCGATCACTTGCCTCGGTAGCGCAGTAGGCAGCGCGTAAGTCTCATAATCTTAAGGTCGTGAGTTCGATCCTCACCCGGGGCATTTAATTTACTTTCGTCCACAGCTAAATTGACGGCTCTGGGGTTTGCGAAGCAGCGAAACACTTTGTACTTTGTTATCCACAAGGCTTCAACGACTCAGCGTGATAATGTTTACTTCCCGTTATTACTACTTGCAGTTCTTATGTAAAATTTTCAAGGAAAAAAGTACTAGTAATAAAACTGAATTTCGTACGATATAACGTGTAAAGTCACACAATGTATGACCTGCTGTATGATGACAGGCAGCAGGTCTTTACTTGCGAAATAAGTAAATAAATATTACTACTTACAGCTTTGCTTTTCCTCCTACCCCTGTAACAACGAGGCATAAAGCAATGGATTGTGACTTTTGACATGCGCGCCTCGCCATGGGCGCGCGAAAAGGTGCTCGCAAACAGGGAAAGTGCGACACGGAAAGCGGGTGGACCGGGTGTAAAGCCCGAGAGAAATGTGCGTGTGCGGTGTGGTCTAGTGGCTAGGATACCTGGCTCTCACCCAGGAGGCCCGGGTTCGATTCCCGGTACCGGAACGGAATTTTTCGGAAAAAATCACGACACGTTTTGACCCTGCGAAAGGCTGTTTCACGCCCTCCTCGCATTATGGCTACTGGTTCATAAACGTCAGCTGAAAACAGTCGAGAGAAACGGGCACGCAATGAAATTACTACGAGCAGCGGAATAAAGAGAGAAGAGACGCTGGTCCACTGTTGGACTGCTACCATAGAAATGTTACATGGCAATACGCAGAGCAATTCCCTCGAAGCGATGGAAAGCTGTCTGCACCGAGGCCCGTTAGCTCAATTGGTTAGAGCGTCGTGCTAATAACGCGAAGGTCGTGGGTACGATCCCCCCACGGGCCACTACGATTTCACTCTTTCAAAAAGGCAACGCCGATTTCGGCGGGGAAGTATGGTGACAAAGAAATCGTCACATTGTGTGGGAACTGATAGGGGACCAGAACGCGACTTGTCGGGACGCGCTAAAACACTTCACTGGTCACAGCACGGTGAACGCACAGTTTCTCGTCCGAACACCGCTACTGCGCGAAGCTGGACGTTGTCAGTGCTTGGGCGGGTGAACGCCTGCGAACACACGGCGCTGCCGATAGTTTCAATTCGTATTTCTCTTTCCTCTTCGGTTTCGGAGCTGCAGCGCTATTCGGTGAAGGGCACTGGCGCCACATTTTGCCTCTCGGTATGCCAAGTCGCGCCGTGCGGCCACAGTGAAATGAAGGAGCGTGTTGTAAAATTTCCAACAAAGAAAAAAAAAAGAAGAAATCTACTAGTAATAAAACTGAATTTGTCTGACAGAACATGTAAAATCAGACAATACGTGATAACAGGCAGCAGGTATTTACTTGAGGCATAAGTAATGTGGTGCCCGCCCGCCTCGCCATACCTCTCTCAGTCGTTTTGCGTGCTTGTCCTTTTTATATAGGCCGATTGGAGAGCGTCAGCTCTCGCGTCAGCTGAGCAAAGTCGAGACAAGTCGAGACTCAAGGTGAATCGACGCACACGCTATAGGGTGGCCTGCAGCGAGTAAGATGGGGAAAGAAACATTAATTGAAGGACGCGTGGCAAAAGCACTCATACGCAAAAGTAAAAAGCCGGCTGCGGTGGCCGGGAATCGAACCCGGATCAACTGCTTGGAAGGCAACTATGCTGACCATTACACCACCACCGCACGGTTTCCGTCCGCCCACGCCGCGCTGTGTCTGCTTCCCGCCTGTCGGCGGCGGCTCAAGGTGGTCGTAGCTGTAGGCGCATTACGGGGTAGGCGAGCGCATCCAGACAGCGTCTCTACGCACATTTCGCGTCCTTTGGCAAGAGTCGTCGCGTGCGTGCGCCGCAAGAGTACTTAGGCGATCGCGTTCGGGCGTCATTTTTAAGCAGCAGTGCAGTGCAGGATTCAGCGTCTGTAGCATTCTTTCGAGAGGATGCGACGGCGCTGGACGGCAGTCCCACTTTCCCCGCAGACGTCTGCCGCGGAAAGCACCAGGAAGCTGAGCATCGGTGGTTCAGTGGTAGAATGCTCGCCTGCCACGCGGGCGGCCCGGGTTCGATTCCCGGCCGATGCATCATTTTGTTTTTTCTCCGATAGTGGTGCTGCGAGTCCTTCGCACTCGAACTGCGTGAGCCATGAGAATGAACCGCGGTATTTCCGTGTGGAAATAACCAAACATACAGCGCACACGACTGCTCGTTTGGACTCTTGTGTGCTATTCTACATACTGGCGTCGGCCTAGCATCGCAAGTTGCCTGTCGCGCCGGGAATGCACGTGTAGCAACAGAAAAAAATGAGCCAGGAAGTGCAGACTCTCTACCACTGGTATTTGGTACTTACCGAGATCACTTGCCTCGGTAGCGCAGTAGGCAGCGCGCAAGTCTCATAATCTTAAGGTCGTGAGTTCGATCCTCAACCGGGGCATTTAATTTACTTTCGTCCACAGCTAAATTGACGGCTCTGGGGTTTGCGAAGCAGCGAAACACTTTGTACTTTGTTATCCACAAGGCTTCAACGACTCAGCGTGATAATGTTTACTTCCCGTTATTACTACTTGCAGTTCTTATGTAAAATTTTCAAGGAAAAAAGTACTAGTAATAAAACTGAATTTCGTACGATATAACGTGTAAAGTCACAATGTATGACCTGCTGTATGATGACAGGCAGCAGGTCTTTACTTGCGAAATAAGTAAATAAATATTACTACTTACAGCTTTGCTTTTCCTCCTACCCCTGTAACAACGAGGCATAAAGCAATGGATTGTGACTTTTGACATGCGCGCCTCGCCATGGGCGCGCGAAAAGGTGCTCGCAAACAGGGAAAGTGCGACACGGAAAGCGAGTGGACCGGGTGTAAAGCCGGAGAGAAATGTGCATGTCCGGTGTGGTCTAGTGGCTAGGATACCTGGCTCTCACCCAGGAGGCCCGGGTTCGATTCCCGGTACCGGAACGGAATTTTTCGGAAAAAATCACGACAAGTTTTGACCCTGCGAAAGGCTGTTTCACGCCCTCCTCGCATTATAGCTACTGGTTCATAAACGTCAGCTGAAAACAGTCGAGAGAAACGGTCACGCAATGAAATTACTACGAGCAGCGGAATATAGGGAGAAGAGACGCTGCTCCACTGTTGGACTGCTACCATAGAAATGTTACATGGCAATACGCAGAGCAATTCCCGCGAAGCGATGGAAGGCTGTCTGCACCGAGGTCCGTTAGCTCAGTTGGTTAGAGCGTCGTGCTAATAACGCGAAGGTCGTGGGTTCGATCCCCCCACGGCCCACTACGATTTCACTCTTTCAAAAAGGCAACGCCGATTTCGGCGGGGAAGTATGGTGACAAAGAAATCGTCACATTGTGTGGGAACTGATAGGGGACCAGAACGCGACTTGTCGGGACGCGCTAAAACACTTCACTGGTCACAGCACGGTGAACGCACAGTTTCTCGTCCGATCACCGCTACTGCGCGAAGCTGGACGTTGTCAGTGCTTGGGCGGGTGACCGCCTGCGAACACACGGCACTGCCGATAGTTTCAATTCGTATTTCTCTTTCCTCTTCGGTTTCGGAGCTGCAGCGCTATTCGGTCAAGGGCACTGGCGCCACATTTTGCCTCTCAGTATGCCAAGTCGCGCCGTGCGGCCACAGTGAAATGAAGGAGCGTGTTGAAAAATTTTCAACAAAGAAAAAAAAATGAAATGTACTAGTAATAAAACTGAATTTGTCTGACAGAACATGTAAAATCAGACAATACATGATAACAGGCAGCAGGTATTTACTTGAGGCATAAGTAATGTGGTGCCCGCCTCGCCATACCTCTCTCAGTCGTTTTGCGCGCTTGTTCTTTTTATATAGGCCGATTGGAGAGCGTCAGCTCTCGCGTCAGCTGAGCAAAGTCGAGACAAGTCGAGACTCAAGGAGAATCGACGCACACGCTATAGGGTGGCCTGCAGCGAGTAAGATGGGGAAAGAAACATTAATTGAAGGACGCGTGGCAAAAGTACTCATACGCAAAAGTTAAAAGCCGGCTGCGGTGGCCGGGAATCGAACCCGGATCAACTGCTTGGAAGGCAACTATGCTGACCATTACACCACCACCGCACGGTTTCCGTCCGCGCACGCCGCGCTGTGTCTGCTTCCCGCCTGTCGGCGGCGGCTCAAGGTGGTCGTAGCTGTAGGCGCATTACGACGTAGGCGAGCGCATCCAGACAGCGTCTCTACGCACATTTCGCGTCCTTTGGCAAGAGTCGTCGCGTGCGTGCGCCGCAAGAGTACTTAGGCGATCGCGTTCGGGCGTCATTTTTAAGCAGTGCAGTGCAGGATTCAGCGTCTGTAGCATTCTCTCGAGAGGATGCGACGGCGCTGGACGGCAGTCCCACTTTCCCCTCAGGCGTCTGCCGCGGAAAGCACCAGGAAGCTGAGCATCGGTGGTTCAGTGGTAGAATGCTCGCCTGCCACGCGGGCGGCCCGGGTTCGATTCCCGGCCGATGCATCATTTTGTTTTTTCTCCGATAGTGGCGCTGCGTGTCTTTCGCACTCGAACTGCGTGAGCCATGAGAATGCACCGCGGTATTTCCGTGGGAAATAACCTAACATGCAGCGCACACGACTGCTCGTTTGGACTCTTGTGTGCTATTCTACATACTGGCGTCGGCCTAGCATCGCAAGTTGCCTGTCGCGCCGGGAATGCACGTGTAGCAACAGAAAAAAATGAGCCAGGAAGTGCAGACTCTCTACCACTGGTATTTGGTACTTACCGAGATCACTTGCCTCGGTAGCGCAGTAGGCAGCGCGTAAGTCTCATAATCTTAAGGTCGTGAGTTCGATCCTCAACCGGGGCATTTAATTTACTTTCGTCCACAGCTAAATTGACGGCTCTGGGGTTTGCGAAGCAGCGAAACACTTTGTACTTTGTTATCCACAAGGCTTCAACGACTCAGCGTGATAATGTTTACTTCCCGTTATTACTACTTGCAGTTCTTATGTAAAATTTTCAAGGAAAAAAGTACTAGTAATAAAACTGAATTTCGTACGATATAACGTGTAAAGTCACAATGTATGACCTGCTGTATGATGACAGGCAGCAGGTCTTTACTTGCGAAATAAGTAAATAAATATTACTACTTACAGCTTTGCTTTTCCTCCTACCCCTGTAACAACGAGGCATAAAGCAATGGATTGTGACTTTTGACATGCGCGCCTCGCCATGGGCGCGCGAAAAGGTGCTCGCAAACAGGGAAAGTGCGACACGGAAAGCGAGTGGACCGGGTGTAAAGCCGGAGAGAAATGTGCATGTCCGGTGTGGTCTAGTGGCTAGGATACCTGGCTCTCACCCAGGAGGCCCGGGTTCGATTCCCGGTACCGGAACGGAATTTTTCGGAAAAAATCACGACAAGTTTTGACCCTGCGAAAGGCTGTTTCACGCCCTCCTCGCATTATAGCTACTGGTTCATAAACGTCAGCTGAAAACAGTCGAGAGAAACGGTCACGCAATGAAATTACTACGAGCAGCGGAATATAGGGAGAAGAGACGCTGCTCCACTGTTGGACTGCTACCATAGAAATGTTACATGGCAATACGCAGAGCAATTCCCGCGAAGCGATGGAAGGCTGTCTGCACCGAGGTCCGTTAGCTCAGTTGGTTAGAGCGTCGTGCTAATAACGCGAAGGTCGTGGGTTCGATCCCCCCACGGCCCACTACGATTTCACTCTTTCAAAAAGGCAACGCCGATTTCGGCGGGGAAGTATGGTGACAAAGAAATCGTCACATTGTGTGGGAACTGATAGGGGACCAGAACGCGACTTGTCGGGACGCGCTAAAACACTTCACTGGTCACAGCACGGTGAACGCACAGTTTCTCGTCCGATCACCGCTACTGCGCGAAGCTGGACGTTGTCAGTGCTTGGGCGGGTGACCGCCTGCGAACACACGGCACTGCCGATAGTTTCAATTCGTATTTCTCTTTCCTCTTCGGTTTCGGAGCTGCAGCGCTATTCGGTCAAGGGCACTGGCGCCACATTTTGCCTCTCAGTATGCCAAGTCGCGCCGTGCGGCCACAGTGAAATGAAGGAGCGTGTTGAAAAATTTTCAACAAAGAAAAAAAAATGAAATGTACTAGTAATAAAACTGAATTTGTCTGACAGAACATGTAAAATCAGACAATACATGATAACAGGCAGCAGGTATTTACTTGAGGCATAAGTAATGTGGTGCCCGCCTCGCCATACCTCTCTCAGTCGTTTTGCGCGCTTGTTCTTTTTATATAGGCCGATTGGAGAGCGTCAGCTCTCGCGTCAGCTGAGCAAAGTCGAGACAAGTCGAGACTCAAGGAGAATCGACGCACACGCTATAGGGTGGCCTGCAGCGAGTAAGATGGGGAAAGAAACATTAATTGAAGGACGCGTGGCAAAAGTACTCATACGCAAAAGTTAAAAGCCGGCTGCGGTGGCCGGGAATCGAACCCGGATCAACTGCTTGGAAGGCAACTATGCTGACCATTACACCACCACCGCACGGTTTCCGTCCGCGCACGCCGCGCTGTGTCTGCTTCCCGCCTGTCGGCGGCGGCTCAAGGTGGTCGTAGCTGTAGGCGCATTACGGCGTAGGCGAGCGCATCCAGACAGCGTCTCTACGCACATTTCGCGTCCTTTGGCAAGAGTCGTCGCGTGCGTGCGCCGCAAGAGTACTTAGGCGATCGCGTTCGGGCGTCATTTTTAAGCAGTGCAGTGCAGGATTCAGCGTCTGTAGCATTCTCTCGAGAGGATGCGACGGCGCTGGACGGCAGTCCCACTTTCCCCTCAGGCGTCTGCCGCGGAAAGCACCAGGAAGCTGAGCATCGGTGGTTCAGTGGTAGAATGCTCGCCTGCCACGCGGGCGGCCCGGGTTCGATTCCCGGCCGATGCATCATTTTGTTTTTTCTCCGATAGTGGCGCTGCGTGTCTTTCGCACTCGAACTGCGTGAGCCATGAGAATGCACCGCGGTATTTCCGTGGGAAATAACCTAACATGCAGCGCACACGACTGCTCGTTTGGACTCTTGTGTGCTATTCTACATACTGGCGTCGGCCTAGCATCGCAAGTTGCCTGTCGCGCCGGGAATGCACGTGTAGCAACAGAAAAAGATGAGCCAGGAAGTGCAGACTCTCTACCACTGGTATTTGGTACTTACCGAGATCACTTGCCTCGGTAGCGCAGTAGGCAGCGCGTAAGTCTCATAATCTTAAGGTCGTGAGTTCGATCCTCAACCGGGGCATTTAATTTACTTTCGTCCACAGCTAAATTGACGGCTCTGGGGTTTGCGAAGCAGCGAAACACTTTGTACTTTGTTATCCACAAGGCTTCAACGACTCAGCGTGATAATGTTTACTTCCCGTTATTACTACTTGCAGTTCTTATGTAAAATTTTCAAGGAAAAAAGTACTAGTAATAAAACTGAATTTCGTACGATATAACGTGTAAAGTCACAATGTATGACCTGCTGTATGATGACAGGCAGCAGGTCTTTACTTGCGAAATAAGTAAATAAATATTACTACTTACAGCTTTGCTTTTCCTCCTACCCCTGTAACAACGAGGCATAAAGCAATGGATTGTGACTTTTGACATGCGCGCCTCGCCATGGGCGCGCGAAAAGGTGCTCGCAAACAGGGAAAGTGCGACACGGAAAGCGAGTGGACCGGGTGTAAAGCCGGAGAGAAATGTGCATGTCCGGTGTGGTCTAGTGGCTAGGATACCTGGCTCTCACCCAGGAGGCCCGGGTTCGATTCCCGGTACCGGAACGGAATTTTTCGGAAAAAATCACGACAAGTTTTGACCCTGCGAAAGGCTGTTTCACGCCCTCCTCGCATTATAGCTACTGGTTCATAAACGTCAGCTGAAAACAGTCGAGAGAAACGGTCACGCAATGAAATTACTACGAGCAGCGGAATATAGGGAGAAGAGACGCTGCTCCACTGTTGGACTGCTACCATAGAAATGTTACATGGCAATACGCAGAGCAATTCCCGCGAAGCGATGGAAGGCTGTCTGCACCGAGGTCCGTTAGCTCAGTTGGTTAGAGCGTCGTGCTAATAACGCGAAGGTCGTGGGTTCGATCCCCCCACGGCCCACTACGATTTCACTCTTTCAAAAAGGCAACGCCGATTTCGGCGGGGAAGTATGGTGACAAAGAAATCGTCACATTGTGTGGGAACTGATAGGGGACCAGAACGCGACTTGTCGGGACGCGCTAAAACACTTCACTGGTCACAGCACGGTGAACGCACAGTTTCTCGTCCGATCACCGCTACTGCGCGAAGCTGGACGTTGTCAGTGCTTGGGCGGGTGACCGCCTGCGAACACACGGCACTGCCGATAGTTTCAATTCGTATTTCTCTTTCCTCTTCGGTTTCGGAGCTGCAGCGCTATTCGGTCAAGGGCACTGGCGCCACATTTTGCCTCTCAGTATGCCAAGTCGCGCCGTGCGGCCACAGTGAAATGAAGGAGCGTGTTGAAAAATTTTCAACAAAGAAAAAAAAATGAAATGTACTAGTAATAAAACTGAATTTGTCTGACAGAACATGTAAAATCAGACAATACATGATAACAGGCAGCAGGTATTTACTTGAGGCATAAGTAATGTGGTGCCCGCCTCGCCATACCTCTCTCAGTCGTTTTGCGCGCTTGTTCTTTTTATATAGGCCGATTGGAGAGCGTCAGCTCTCGCGTCAGCTGAGCAAAGTCGAGACAAGTCGAGACTCAAGGAGAATCGACGCACACGCTATAGGGTGGCCTGCAGCGAGTAAGATGGGGAAAGAAACATTAATTGAAGGACGCGTGGCAAAAGTACTCATACGCAAAAGTTAAAAGCCGGCTGCGGTGGCCGGGAATCGAACCCGGATCAACTGCTTGGAAGGCAACTATGCTGACCATTACACCACCACCGCACGGTTTCCGTCCGCGCACGCCGCGCTGTGTCTGCTTCCCGCCTGTCGGCGGCGGCTCAAGGTGGTCGTAGCTGTAGGCGCATTACGGCGTAGGCGAGCGCATCCAGACAGCGTCTCTACGCACATTTCGCGTCCTTTGGCAAGAGTCGTCGCGTGCGTGCGCCGCAAGAGTACTTAGGCGATCGCGTTCGGGCGTCATTTTTAAGCAGTGCAGTGCAGGATTCAGCGTCTGTAGCATTCTCTCGAGAGGATGCGACGGCGCTGGACGGCAGTCCCACTTTCCCCTCAGGCGTCTGCCGCGGAAAGCACCAGGAAGCTGAGCATCGGTGGTTCAGTGGTAGAATGCTCGCCTGCCACGCGGGCGGCCCGGGTTCGATTCCCGGCCGATGCATCATTTTGTTTTTTCTCCGATAGTGGCGCTGCGTGTCTTTCGCACTCGAACTGCGTGAGCCATGAGAATGCACCGCGGTATTTCCGTGGGAAATAACCTAACATGCAGCGCACACGACTGCTCGTTTGGACTCTTGTGTGCTATTCTACATACTGGCGTCGGCCTAGCATCGCAAGTTGCCTGTCGCGCCGGGAATGCACGTGTAGCAACAGAAAAAAATGAGCCAGGAAGTGCAGACTCTCTACCACTGGTATTTGGTACTTACCGAGATCACTTGCCTCGGTAGCGCAGTAGGCAGCGCGTAAGTCTCATAATCTTAAGGTCGTGAGTTCGATCCTCAACCGGGGCATTTAATTTACTTTCGTCCACAGCTAAATTGACGGCTCTGGGGTTTGCGAAGCAGCGAAACACTTTGTACTTTGTTATCCACAAGGCTTCAACGACTCAGCGTGATAATGTTTACTTCCCGTTATTACTACTTGCAGTTCTTATGTAAAATTTTCAAGGAAAAAAGTACTAGTAATAAAACTGAATTTCGTACGATATAACGTGTAAAGTCACAATGTATGACCTGCTGTATGATGACAGGCAGCAGGTCTTTACTTGCGAAATAAGTAAATAAATATTACTACTTACAGCTTTGCTTTTCCTCCTACCCCTGTAACAACGAGGCATAAAGCAATGGATTGTGACTTTTGACATGCGCGCCTCGCCATGGGCGCGCGAAAAGGTGCTCGCAAACAGGGAAAGTGCGACACGGAAAGCGAGTGGACCGGGTGTAAAGCCGGAGAGAAATGTGCATGTCCGGTGTGGTCTAGTGGCTAGGATACCTGGCTCTCACCCAGGAGGCCCGGGTTCGATTCCCGGTACCGGAACGGAATTTTTCGGAAAAAATCACGACAAGTTTTGACCCTGCGAAAGGCTGTTTCACGCCCTCCTCGCATTATAGCTACTGGTTCATAAACGTCAGCTGAAAACAGTCGAGAGAAACGGTCACGCAATGAAATTACTACGAGCAGCGGAATATAGGGAGAAGAGACGCTGCTCCACTGTTGGACTGCTACCATAGAAATGTTACATGGCAATACGCAGAGCAATTCCCGCGAAGCGATGGAAGGCTGTCTGCACCGAGGTCCGTTAGCTCAGTTGGTTAGAGCGTCGTGCTAATAACGCGAAGGTCGTGGGTTCGATCCCCCCACGGCCCACTACGATTTCACTCTTTCAAAAAGGCAACGCCGATTTCGGCGGGGAAGTATGGTGACAAAGAAATCGTCACATTGTGTGGGAACTGATAGGGGACCAGAACGCGACTTGTCGGGACGCGCTAAAACACTTCACTGGTCACAGCACGGTGAACGCACAGTTTCTCGTCCGATCACCGCTACTGCGCGAAGCTGGACGTTGTCAGTGCTTGGGCGGGTGACCGCCTGCGAACACACGGCACTGCCGATAGTTTCAATTCGTATTTCTCTTTCCTCTTCGGTTTCGGAGCTGCAGCGCTATTCGGTCAAGGGCACTGGCGCCACATTTTGCCTCTCAGTATGCCAAGTCGCGCCGTGCGGCCACAGTGAAATGAAGGAGCGTGTTGAAAAATTTTCAACAAAGAAAAAAAAATGAAATGTACTAGTAATAAAACTGAATTTGTCTGACAGAACATGTAAAATCAGACAATACATGATAACAGGCAGCAGGTATTTACTTGAGGCATAAGTAATGTGGTGCCCGCCTCGCCATACCTCTCTCAGTCGTTTTGCGCGCTTGTTCTTTTTATATAGGCCGATTGGAGAGCGTCAGCTCTCGCGTCAGCTGAGCAAAGTCGAGACAAGTCGAGACTCAAGGAGAATCGACGCACACGCTATAGGGTGGCCTGCAGCGAGTAAGATGGGGAAAGAAACATTAATTGAAGGACGCGTGGCAAAAGTACTCATACGCAAAAGTTAAAAGCCGGCTGCGGTGGCCGGGAATCGAACCCGGATCAACTGCTTGGAAGGCAACTATGCTGACCATTACACCACCACCGCACGGTTTCCGTCCGCGCACGCCGCGCTGTGTCTGCTTCCCGCCTGTCGGCGGCGGCTCAAGGTGGTCGTAGCTGTAGGCGCATTACGGCGTAGGCGAGCGCATCCAGACAGCGTCTCTACGCACATTTCGCGTCCTTTGGCAAGAGTCGTCGCGTGCGTGCGCCGCAAGAGTACTTAGGCGATCGCGTTCGGGCGTCATTTTTAAGCAGTGCAGTGCAGGATTCAGCGTCTGTAGCATTCTCTCGAGAGGATGCGACGGCGCTGGACGGCAGTCCCACTTTCCCCTCAGGCGTCTGCCGCGGAAAGCACCAGGAAGCTGAGCATCGGTGGTTCAGTGGTAGAATGCTCGCCTGCCACGCGGGCGGCCCGGGTTCGATTCCCGGCCGATGCATCATTTTGTTTTTTCTCCGATAGTGGCGCTGCGTGTCTTTCGCACTCGAACTGCGTGAGCCATGAGAATGCACCGCGGTATTTCCGTGGGAAATAACCTAACATGCAGCGCACACGACTGCTCGTTTGGACTCTTGTGTGCTATTCTACATACTGGCGTCGGCCTAGCATCGCAAGTTGCCTGTCGCGCCGGGAATGCACGTGTAGCAACAGAAAAAGATGAGCCAGGAAGTGCAGACTCTCTACCACTGGTATTTGGTACTTACCGAGATCACTTGCCTCGGTAGCGCAGTAGGCAGCGCGTAAGTCTCATAATCTTAAGGTCGTGAGTTCGATCCTCAACCGGGGCATTTAATTTACTTTCGTCCACAGCTAAATTGACGGCTCTGGGGTTTGCGAAGCAGCGAAACACTTTGTACTTTGTTATCCACAAGGCTTCAACGACTCAGCGTGATAATGTTTACTTCCCGTTATTACTACTTGCAGTTCTTATGTAAAATTTTCAAGGAAAAAAGTACTAGTAATAAAACTGAATTTCGTACGATATAACGTGTAAAGTCACAATGTATGACCTGCTGTATGATGACAGGCAGCAGGTCTTTACTTGCGAAATAAGTAAATAAATATTACTACTTACAGCTTTGCTTTTCCTCCTACCCCTGTAACAACGAGGCATAAAGCAATGGATTGTGACTTTTGACATGCGCGCCTCGCCATGGGCGCGCGAAAAGGTGCTCGCAAACAGGGAAAGTGCGACACGGAAAGCGAGTGGACCGGGTGTAAAGCCGGAGAGAAATGTGCATGTCCGGTGTGGTCTAGTGGCTAGGATACCTGGCTCTCACCCAGGAGGCCCGGGTTCGATTCCCGGTACCGGAACGGAATTTTTCGGAAAAAATCACGACAAGTTTTGACCCTGCGAAAGGCTGTTTCACGCCCTCCTCGCATTATAGCTACTGGTTCATAAACGTCAGCTGAAAACAGTCGAGAGAAACGGTCACGCAATGAAATTACTACGAGCAGCGGAATATAGGGAGAAGAGACGCTGCTCCACTGTTGGACTGCTACCATAGAAATGTTACATGGCAATACGCAGAGCAATTCCCGCGAAGCGATGGAAGGCTGTCTGCACCGAGGTCCGTTAGCTCAGTTGGTTAGAGCGTCGTGCTAATAACGCGAAGGTCGTGGGTTCGATCCCCCCACGGCCCACTACGATTTCACTCTTTCAAAAAGGCAACGCCGATTTCGGCGGGGAAGTATGGTGACAAAGAAATCGTCACATTGTGTGGGAACTGATAGGGGACCAGAACGCGACTTGTCGGGACGCGCTAAAACACTTCACTGGTCACAGCACGGTGAACGCACAGTTTCTCGTCCGATCACCGCTACTGCGCGAAGCTGGACGTTGTCAGTGCTTGGGCGGGTGACCGCCTGCGAACACACGGCACTGCCGATAGTTTCAATTCGTATTTCTCTTTCCTCTTCGGTTTCGGAGCTGCAGCGCTATTCGGTCAAGGGCACTGGCGCCACATTTTGCCTCTCAGTATGCCAAGTCGCGCCGTGCGGCCACAGTGAAATGAAGGAGCGTGTTGAAAAATTTTCAACAAAGAAAAAAAAATGAAATGTACTAGTAATAAAACTGAATTTGTCTGACAGAACATGTAAAATCAGACAATACATGATAACAGGCAGCAGGTATTTACTTGAGGCATAAGTAATGTGGTGCCCGCCTCGCCATACCTCTCTCAGTCGTTTTGCGCGCTTGTTCTTTTTATATAGGCCGATTGGAGAGCGTCAGCTCTCGCGTCAGCTGAGCAAAGTCGAGACAAGTCGAGACTCAAGGAGAATCGACGCACACGCTATAGGGTGGCCTGCAGCGAGTAAGATGGGGAAAGAAACATTAATTGAAGGACGCGTGGCAAAAGTACTCATACGCAAAAGTTAAAAGCCGGCTGCGGTGGCCGGGAATCGAACCCGGATCAACTGCTTGGAAGGCAACTATGCTGACCATTACACCACCACCGCACGGTTTCCGTCCGCGCACGCCGCGCTGTGTCTGCTTCCCGCCTGTCGGCGGCGGCTCAAGGTGGTCGTAGCTGTAGGCGCATTACGGCGTAGGCGAGCGCATCCAGACAGCGTCTCTACGCACATTTCGCGTCCTTTGGCAAGAGTCGTCGCGTGCGTGCGCCGCAAGAGTACTTAGGCGATCGCGTTCGGGCGTCATTTTTAAGCAGTGCAGTGCAGGATTCAGCGTCTGTAGCATTCTCTCGAGAGGATGCGACGGCGCTGGACGGCAGTCCCACTTTCCCCTCAGGCGTCTGCCGCGGAAAGCACCAGGAAGCTGAGCATCGGTGGTTCAGTGGTAGAATGCTCGCCTGCCACGCGGGCGGCCCGGGTTCGATTCCCGGCCGATGCATCATTTTGTTTTTTCTCCGATAGTGGCGCTGCGTGTCTTTCGCACTCGAACTGCGTGAGCCATGAGAATGCACCGCGGTATTTCCGTGGGAAATAACCTAACATGCAGCGCACACGACTGCTCGTTTGGACTCTTGTGTGCTATTCTACATACTGGCGTCGGCCTAGCATCGCAAGTTGCCTGTCGCGCCGGGAATGCACGTGTAGCAACAGAAAAAAATGAGCCAGGAAGTGCAGACTCTCTACCACTGGTATTTGGTACTTACCGAGATCACTTGCCTCGGTAGCGCAGTAGGCAGCGCGTAAGTCTCATAATCTTAAGGTCGTGAGTTCGATCCTCAACCGGGGCATTTAATTTACTTTCGTCCACAGCTAAATTGACGGCTCTGGGGTTTGCGAAGCAGCGAAACACTTTGTACTTTGTTATCCACAAGGCTTCAACGACTCAGCGTGATAATGTTTACTTCCCGTTATTACTACTTGCAGTTCTTATGTAAAATTTTCAAGGAAAAAAGTACTAGTAATAAAACTGAATTTCGTACGATATAACGTGTAAAGTCACAATGTATGACCTGCTGTATGATGACAGGCAGCAGGTCTTTACTTGCGAAATAAGTAAATAAATATTACTACTTACAGCTTTGCTTTTCCTCCTACCCCTGTAACAACGAGGCATAAAGCAATGGATTGTGACTTTTGACATGCGCGCCTCGCCATGGGCGCGCGAAAAGGTGCTCGCAAACAGGGAAAGTGCGACACGGAAAGCGAGTGGACCGGGTGTAAAGCCGGAGAGAAATGTGCATGTCCGGTGTGGTCTAGTGGCTAGGATACCTGGCTCTCACCCAGGAGGCCCGGGTTCGATTCCCGGTACCGGAACGGAATTTTTCGGAAAAAATCACGACAAGTTTTGACCCTGCGAAAGGCTGTTTCACGCCCTCCTCGCATTATAGCTACTGGTTCATAAACGTCAGCTGAAAACAGTCGAGAGAAACGGTCACGCAATGAAATTACTACGAGCAGCGGAATATAGGGAGAAGAGACGCTGCTCCACTGTTGGACTGCTACCATAGAAATGTTACATGGCAATACGCAGAGCAATTCCCGCGAAGCGATGGAAGGCTGTCTGCACCGAGGTCCGTTAGCTCAGTTGGTTAGAGCGTCGTGCTAATAACGCGAAGGTCGTGGGTTCGATCCCCCCACGGCCCACTACGATTTCACTCTTTCAAAAAGGCAACGCCGATTTCGGCGGGGAAGTATGGTGACAAAGAAATCGTCACATTGTGTGGGAACTGATAGGGGACCAGAACGCGACTTGTCGGGACGCGCTAAAACACTTCACTGGTCACAGCACGGTGAACGCACAGTTTCTCGTCCGATCACCGCTACTGCGCGAAGCTGGACGTTGTCAGTGCTTGGGCGGGTGACCGCCTGCGAACACACGGCACTGCCGATAGTTTCAATTCGTATTTCTCTTTCCTCTTCGGTTTCGGAGCTGCAGCGCTATTCGGTCAAGGGCACTGGCGCCACATTTTGCCTCTCAGTATGCCAAGTCGCGCCGTGCGGCCACAGTGAAATGAAGGAGCGTGTTGAAAAATTTTCAACAAAGAAAAAAAAATGAAATGTACTAGTAATAAAACTGAATTTGTCTGACAGAACATGTAAAATCAGACAATACATGATAACAGGCAGCAGGTATTTACTTGAGGCATAAGTAATGTGGTGCCCGCCTCGCCATACCTCTCTCAGTCGTTTTGCGCGCTTGTTCTTTTTATATAGGCCGATTGGAGAGCGTCAGCTCTCGCGTCAGCTGAGCAAAGTCGAGACAAGTCGAGACTCAAGGAGAATCGACGCACACGCTATAGGGTGGCCTGCAGCGAGTAAGATGGGGAAAGAAACATTAATTGAAGGACGCGTGGCAAAAGTACTCATACGCAAAAGTTAAAAGCCGGCTGCGGTGGCCAGGAATCGAACCCGGATCAACTGCTTGGAAGGCAACTATGCTGACCATTACACCACCACCGCACGGTTTCCGTCCGCGCACGCCGCGCTGTGTCTGCTTCCCGCCTGTCGGCGGCGGCTCAAGGTGGTCGTAGCTGTAGGCGCATTACGGCGTAGGCGAGCGCATCCAGACAGCGTCTCTACGCACATTTCGCGTCCTTTGGCAAGAGTCGTCGCGTGCGTGCGCCGCAAGAGTACTTAGGCGATCGCGTTCGGGCGTCATTTTTAAGCAGTGCAGTGCAGGATTCAGCGTCTGTAGCATTCTCTCGAGAGGATGCGACGGCGCTGGACGGCAGTCCCACTTTCCCCTCAGGCGTCTGCCGCGGAAAGCACCAGGAAGCTGAGCATCGGTGGTTCAGTGGTAGAATGCTCGCCTGCCACGCGGGCGGCCCGGGTTCGATTCCCGGCCGATGCATCATTTTGTTTTTTCTCCGATAGTGGCGCTGCGTGTCTTTCGCACTCGAACTGCGTGAGCCATGAGAATGCACCGCGGTATTTCCGTGGGAAATAACCTAACATGCAGCGCACACGACTGCTCGTTTGGACTCTTGTGTGCTATTCTACATACTGGCGTCGGCCTAGCATCGCAAGTTGCCTGTCGCGCCGGGAATGCACGTGTAGCAACAGAAAAAAATGAGCCAGGAAGTGCAGACTCTCTACCACTGGTATTTGGTACTTACCGAGATCACTTGCCTCGGTAGCGCAGTAGGCAGCGCGTAAGTCTCATAATCTTAAGGTCGTGAGTTCGATCCTCAACCGGGGCATTTAATTTACTTTCGTCCACAGCTAAATTGACGGCTCTGGGGTTTGCGAAGCAGCGAAACACTTTGTACTTTGTTATCCACAAGGCTTCAACGACTCAGCGTGATAATGTTTACTTCCCGTTATTACTACTTGCAGTTCTTATGTAAAATTTTCAAGGAAAAAAGTACTAGTAATAAAACTGAATTTCGTACGATATAACGTGTAAAGTCACAATGTATGACCTGCTGTATGATGACAGGCAGCAGGTCTTTACTTGCGAAATAAGTAAATAAATATTACTACTTACAGCTTTGCTTTTCCTCCTACCCCTGTAACAACGAGGCATAAAGCAATGGATTGTGACTTTTGACATGCGCGCCTCGCCATGGGCGCGCGAAAAGGTGCTCGCAAACAGGGAAAGTGCGACACGGAAAGCGAGTGGACCGGGTGTAAAGCCGGAGAGAAATGTGCATGTCCGGTGTGGTCTAGTGGCTAGGATACCTGGCTCTCACCCAGGAGGCCCGGGTTCGATTCCCGGTACCGGAACGGAATTTTTCGGAAAAAATCACGACAAGTTTTGACCCTGCGAAAGGCTGTTTCACGCCCTCCTCGCATTATAGCTACTGGTTCATAAACGTCAGCTGAAAACAGTCGAGAGAAACGGTCACGCAATGAAATTACTACGAGCAGCGGAATATAGGGAGAAGAGACGCTGCTCCACTGTTGGACTGCTACCATAGAAATGTTACATGGCAATACGCAGAGCAATTCCCGCGAAGCGATGGAAGGCTGTCTGCACCGAGGTCCGTTAGCTCAGTTGGTTAGAGCGTCGTGCTAATAACGCGAAGGTCGTGGGTTCGATCCCCCCACGGCCCACTACGATTTCACTCTTTCAAAAAGGCAACGCCGATTTCGGCGGGGAAGTATGGTGACAAAGAAATCGTCACATTGTGTGGGAACTGATAGGGGACCAGAACGCGACTTGTCGGGACGCGCTAAAACACTTCACTGGTCACAGCACGGTGAACGCACAGTTTCTCGTCCGATCACCGCTACTGCGCGAAGCTGGACGTTGTCAGTGCTTGGGCGGGTGACCGCCTGCGAACACACGGCACTGCCGATAGTTTCAATTCGTATTTCTCTTTCCTCTTCGGTTTCGGAGCTGCAGCGCTATTCGGTCAAGGGCACTGGCGCCACATTTTGCCTCTCAGTATGCCAAGTCGCGCCGTGCGGCCACAGTGAAATGAAGGAGCGTGTTGAAAAATTTTCAACAAAGAAAAAAAAATGAAATGTACTAGTAATAAAACTGAATTTGTCTGACAGAACATGTAAAATCAGACAATACATGATAACAGGCAGCAGGTATTTACTTGAGGCATAAGTAATGTGGTGCCCGCCTCGCCATACCTCTCTCAGTCGTTTTGCGCGCTTGTTCTTTTTATATAGGCCGATTGGAGAGCGTCAGCTCTCGCGTCAGCTGAGCAAAGTCGAGACAAGTCGAGACTCAAGGAGAATCGACGCACACGCTATAGGGTGGCCTGCAGCGAGTAAGATGGGGAAAGAAACATTAATTGAAGGACGCGTGGCAAAAGTACTCATACGCAAAAGTTAAAAGCCGGCTGCGGTGGCCGGGAATCGAACCCGGATCAACTGCTTGGAAGGCAACTATGCTGACCATTACACCACCACCGCACGGTTTCCGTCCGCGCACGCCGCGCTGTGTCTGCTTCCCGCCTGTCGGCGGCGGCTCAAGGTGGTCGTAGCTGTAGGCGCATTACGGCGTAGGCGAGCGCATCCAGACAGCGTCTCTACGCACATTTCGCGTCCTTTGGCAAGAGTCGTCGCGTGCGTGCGCCGCAAGAGTACTTAGGCGATCGCGTTCGGGCGTCATTTTTAAGCAGTGCAGTGCAGGATTCAGCGTCTGTAGCATTCTCTCGAGAGGATGCGACGGCGCTGGACGGCAGTCCCACTTTCCCCTCAGGCGTCTGCCGCGGAAAGCACCAGGAAGCTGAGCATCGGTGGTTCAGTGGTAGAATGCTCGCCTGCCACGCGGGCGGCCCGGGTTCGATTCCCGGCCGATGCATCATTTTGTTTTTTCTCCGATAGTGGCGCTGCGTGTCTTTCGCACTCGAACTGCGTGAGCCATGAGAATGCACCGCGGTATTTCCGTGGGAAATAACCTAACATGCAGCGCACACGACTGCTCGTTTGGACTCTTGTGTGCTATTCTACATACTGGCGTCGGCCTAGCATCGCAAGTTGCCTGTCGCGCCGGGAATGCACGTGTAGCAACAGAAAAAAATGAGCCAGGAAGTGCAGACTCTCTACCACTGGTATTTGGTACTTACCGAGATCACTTGCCTCGGTAGCGCAGTAGGCAGCGCGTAAGTCTCATAATCTTAAGGTCGTGAGTTCGATCCTCAACCGGGGCATTTAATTTACTTTCGTCCACAGCTAAATTGACGGCTCTGGGGTTTGCGAAGCAGCGAAACACTTTGTACTTTGTTATCCACAAGGCTTCAACGACTCAGCGTGATAATGTTTACTTCCCGTTATTACTACTTGCAGTTCTTATGTAAAATTTTCAAGGAAAAAAGTACTAGTAATAAAACTGAATTTCGTACGATATAACGTGTAAAGTCACAATGTATGACCTGCTGTATGATGACAGGCAGCAGGTCTTTACTTGCGAAATAAGTAAATAAATATTACTACTTACAGCTTTGCTTTTCCTCCTACCCCTGTAACAACGAGGCATAAAGCAATGGATTGTGACTTTTGACATGCGCGCCTCGCCATGGGCGCGCGAAAAGGTGCTCGCAAACAGGGAAAGTGCGACACGGAAAGCGAGTGGACCGGGTGTAAAGCCGGAGAGAAATGTGCATGTCCGGTGTGGTCTAGTGGCTAGGATACCTGGCTCTCACCCAGGAGGCCCGGGTTCGATTCCCGGTACCGGAACGGAATTTTTCGGAAAAAATCACGACAAGTTTTGACCCTGCGAAAGGCTGTTTCACGCCCTCCTCGCATTATAGCTACTGGTTCATAAACGTCAGCTGAAAACAGTCGAGAGAAACGGTCACGCAATGAAATTACTACGAGCAGCGGAATATAGGGAGAAGAGACGCTGCTCCACTGTTGGACTGCTACCATAGAAATGTTACATGGCAATACGCAGAGCAATTCCCGCGAAGCGATGGAAGGCTGTCTGCACCGAGGTCCGTTAGCTCAGTTGGTTAGAGCGTCGTGCTAATAACGCGAAGGTCGTGGGTTCGATCCCCCCACGGCCCACTACGATTTCACTCTTTCAAAAAGGCAACGCCGATTTCGGC
>NW_026046386.1:45000-50000 GCF_023864275.1 Schistocerca cancellata | reverse complement strand
AGACAAGCATATGACTACTGGCAGGATCAACCAGGGAGCTGCGTCAACTAGAGCTGAGCAGCCGGCCGCCCGGGAGTGTGTCCCAGGGGCCCGCGCGAACACGCAAGCGTCCGCTCAATTATTCTGCAAACAGGAGGAGGCTGAGCTCCCCTGCACAATACACCTCGAAACCCTCTCAGGTCCCGGCGGCGCGCAGCGCCGTCCTAAGTACTTGGTCGGGTTCGAGAGAGGCGCAATCGCCCGGAGTTAGGCGAGTAGACGCTTTAGGTGCGACCACCCGTGCTCCCAACTGAGCTTGCCGCTGCCGACAGAGGCCCGGGAGCGTGCTGTCGTGGCATTGCCGGCGGGAGACAACACGCGCCACCTACGGTGACCGGCAGCTCCAACGCCAGCGCCACAGAAGGGCAAAGGCCCCACGTGGGTGCCGAAGCGAACTCTCCCAGCACAGCGCACGTGCCAACACGTCTGCACAACTGCGATACAAACCACCAGCGAGAACCGCTGGGGCGACCGAGCAGCAGACGGCGTCGCGGCGCCGAGTGCCGGGCGGCGGCGCATCCTCAACGCACACAGTCCTCAATCGGACCAGCACACTGCAGATGTCCACCGCGCTTCGCACCGGGCCGGCGAGGACCCACTTTGGCTGCACGGCGCCGCGCGCAGGGTGCCCCGGCGCGCAGCTGCGCCGCCTGCCGCGTCCGTCGGCCGGCGCGCCTGCCACTGGGCGCCCCCACCAGCCGGCTGTAGCGCGTGCGCCCACGCACCGCGCGGCCAGCACGCCGGGCGGCCCCCCCTCACCGGCCGGGGACAGTCCCACCCACCCACAGCCGCGTATCGCTTCACACCCAGATTCACATTCACGTTCGTTGGTATGGTGGGGACCGCTTCGTAGCTGTACCGATCGTTGCCCTCACAGATGTACCTCCAGCAAGGACAACCGCACCACAACGGGTTACCAGTTGTTCATTTGCGTAACGTCACCAGTAAACGTACACGTCCATCCCCGTTTGCAAAGTCAACTATTATTGCATGCCTGCCTGTCAGGTGTCAAGACACACTACATCCGCTCACATCCACGCAACAAAATGTGCCCGACTAGAGGGCACGTGGAAGGTGCCCCCGTACGTATGCGATGTCCATTGCGCGACCAACTGTCAACCGGCCTCTGTAGCATGTCGCAGATGTGGAACGCGGGGCACCGTGCTATCACATTGTGTGAGAAGAGACTACTACGTCTGCATACACGCGCCACTACATGAACAGACGGCTCATGCTGATCGCCATCCACTGCGTCCATTACTCCCACACGTCTCTATGGCGTACCACACTGCAATGCAGCTGTTATGGGGAGATGACACGTAGCTGTGTACACAACATTCTGAGCGGGTTGCGGTTGGACAATACATTAATGTAACGTGTCATATGCCAATTACAGAGCAGGGTAAGGCACAACTTGGGTTAGGTTAAGGCACAACTTGGGTTAGGTTAAGGCACAACTTGGGTTAGGTTAAGGCACAACTTGGGTTAGGTTAAGGCACAACTTGGGTTAGGTTAAGGCACAACTTGGGTTAGGTTAAGGCACAACTTGGGTTAGGTTAAGGCACAACTTGGGTTAGGTTAAGGCACAACTTGGGTTAGGTTAAGGCACAACTTGGGTTAGGTTAAGGCACAACTTGGGTTAGGTTAAGGCACAACTTGGGTTAGGTTAAGGCACAACTTGGGTTAGGTTAAGAGCACAACGTGGGTTAGGTTAAGGCACAACGTGGGTTAGGTTAAGGCACAACGTGGGTTAGGTTAAGGCACAACGTGGGTTAGGTTAAGGCACAACGTGGGTTAGGTTAAGGCACAATGTGGGTTAGGTTAAGGCACAATGTGGGTTAGGTTAAGGCACAATGTGGGGGTAGATTGCGGTACAAATTGCATTACATTGCGGTGCAAATTGCATTACATTGCGGTGCAAATTGCATTACATTGCGGTGCAAATTGAGTTACATTGCGGTGCAAATTGAGTTACATTGCGGTGCAAATTGAGTTACATTGCGGTGCAAATTGAGTTACATTGCGGTGCAAATTGAGTTACATTGCGGTGCAAATTGAGTTACATTGCGGTGCAAATTGAGTTACATTGCGGTGCAAATTGAGTTACATTGCGGTGCAAATTGCGTTACATTGCGGTGCAAATTGCGTTACATTGCGGTGCAAATTGCGTTACATTGCGGTGCAAATTGCGTTACATTGCGGTGCAAATTGCGTTACATTGCGGTGCAAATTGCGTTACATTGCGGTGCAAATTGCGTTACATTGCGGTGCAAATTGCGTTACATTGCGGTGCAAATTGCGTTACATTGCGGTGCAAATTGCGTTACATTGCGGTGCAAATTGAGGTAGGTTAAGGTGCAACACAGGTTAGGTTAAGGTGCAACATAGGTTAGGTTAAGGTGCAAGATGGGTTAGGTTAAGGTGCAAGATGGGTTAGGTTAAGGTGCAAGATGGGTTAGGTTAAGGTGCAAGATGGGTTAGGTTAAGGTGCAAGATGGGTTAGGTTAAGGTGCAAGATGGGTTAGGTTAAGGTGACATAGGTTAGGTTAAGGTGACATAGGTTAGGTTAAGGTGACATAGGTTAGGTTAAGGTGACATAGGTTAGGTTAAGGTGACATAGGTTAGGTTAAGGTGACATAGGTTAGGTTAAGGTGACATAGGTTAGGTTAAGGTGACATAGGTTAGGTTAAGGTACAAACTGGGTTGTGTTATGGTACACATTGCGTTGTAGTACAGTACACGTTAGGTTTGGGTACGGTACACAATGTGGTATGGGATGGCGTGTTGTGGGGGGGAGGGGGGGGGGGAGGTTCGTTGATATCGACCGTAGGACGTGGATGCCCGAGGCAGCGTCAGTGTGTCAAAGGAGTTATGTCACGTCGGGATGCGCTTTTCGCCAGTGAGAGGGGGCGAGCCGTGTCTGTGGTTGCGGCAGACCTGTGTGTTTCATTCCTGCCAGTGTGTTTGTGCTGTAAGACGAGGCAGTGTGGTGGTGATGGGTGCACCCCTGTGTAGGACATGTGTGGGTGTTGGTGGCTTCTCTGAGCAATTGTGGTTGTCGGACGAGTGGGGTATTCTGTTTTATGATTGGACCTCCCGGTCTGGTTATCATAGCGTAGTTGGTGTACTGTGGCGGATAGGATGCACCGGACGTTGGTCCATGCTGGTGCTTAGTAGTTGTATCTGTGTCTGTTACAGGCAGAGAGTAGTGTGTGATAGAGTGTGTGGCTGACGTGTGGTTCATTTTGTGTGTACGGACGTTCAGCATGTATAGGGGCATTTGCGTATATAATCTATCATAATCTATCTATGTGGGCCTGCATAGTTTACTGAGCAGTGCTGTGAGGTGACTGAACTACGAGTGACGTACTGATTTACAGCGGAATGATTGCCTTGTACCAAAGATGGAGTATCGGCTCTACGACAGCGTTGGCACCGCAGGAAATGGTCTCGTAAAACGGCCCTCCCACCGTCATCGTTGTGAGGGGTAGGGACCGCCTATATTCTGAGAGGAGCCCTGTTTGCCACTGGGCGTGGGGTCTCGCATCCTGCGGTTCAGTGCCCCCAGGGAAGCGCGCGGAGGTGGTGCTGCTGCTGCTGCTGCTGCTGTAGCAAGCGAGCTACTTACAGCATGTATAGGGACAGCGGGAATATGGCATATTCGATATAACTCTTCATGAAACGCAAGATATAGGGGCGGATTGCACGTTACGAGTGCGGGAAGAGTCCGCCGTTCATCCGCTGGAGTTGCGATTTGGGCGGTTGGGGTGGGGTGGGCGCACGTGCGGGTGGGTGGAGCGATTGTCGGTCGACGACTTCGTGCGACGCAGGCACAGGCGTTGGGGCTCCTGTGGTGGGCAGATGATGCAGGGTTTGTGGGTGGCGTCGGAAAATGGGCACTGTGGGACCTAGCGATGTCGTAGTCGGCGTGGCGTCTCATAGATGGCGGTATCATCGGTGCAGCAGGTCATGTTGCGGGGGACCTGCAGGTGGCGGTATTTTTGTTTGTGGTGCGCTCGACATGGTGGACGTAGTGTCGTCCGATTCGCGTAGATGGAGCTATTGCATGTGGTTTCGTCACATTGTCATAGATGGCGGTGCCGTGTTTTGGAGGTATGGTTGGCGTAGTTTCGTTGGATTCCTGTAGATGGAGGTGTCGTTTCTGGGCCGGATGGCAATGTAGTTTGGTCACATTCCCAAAGATGGCTGTGTTGTGCCTGTGGGCGGCATTGTCAACATCATGCGGTATGGTCTGTTTATTGTGGACGTTGATGGCGTCGGGACCAGAGGGCGCGCGCGAACCGTTGACCACGCGTTATTCACGCAAGCATACTTCGTACTATTTTCCCACCCTCCTATTACTCGTTGCAGATACATGGAAATAATAAACGCCCTCAACGAAATGATGTTCACCTCTGTTGCATCTGTCCACAGGGACAGGAATCAATCAATTGACGACGTCACAAAACAACAATAATAATTCACTGAGGCACCCCTACAGACTTATCACCACACCACCACTAACCGACCCGGGGCTTGACTCAACGACACACCCTATCCCAAGTCTATTTTCTTGCGGAGCATCATGTCTTATTATATTTTATTTCTAATCACATCAGATTAGAGTTATAGTATGTAGGTCAACCGTACTGCGGTGGACGCTATGTTACCACACCGGCGCTGGGGGCCGGCGAAAACTCACCGTCGCCTGCCGGGCACCCGGCGACCGCACGCCACGGCACCACCCGACGCCGCCGCCCTCCACGCGACGCTCCCACCGGTGGCGCCGGACACCCGCCCCGTCTGGCGGCCCATCACCGGCTGACAAAGCGCTACGGCTGTAGCGCGGGCGGACCACACCGCGCCCGGCCCGCCGCCCCCGCCTGCCCCGCCGCGCACGGAGGCGGCACCCATCGCAGCGCCCCACGCCAGCGGCAAGGGGCCCCGCAAACCGATACGCC
>NW_026046386.1:35000-37500 GCF_023864275.1 Schistocerca cancellata | reverse complement strand
CGAGCAGCAGACGGCGTCGCGGCGCCGAGTGCCGGGCGGCGGCGCATCCTCAACGCACACAGTCCTCAATCGGACCAGCACACTGCAGATGTCCACCGCGCTTCGCACCGGGCCGGCGAGGACCCACTTTGGCTGCACGGCGCCGCGCGCAGGGTGCCCCGGCGCGCAGCTGCGCCGCCTGCCGCGTCCGTCGGCCGGCGCGCCTGCCACTGGGCGCCCCCACCAGCCGGCTGTAGCGCGTGCGCCCACGCACCGCGCGGCCAGCACGCCGGGCGGCCCCCCCTCACCGGCCGGGGACAGTCCCACCCACCCACAGCCGCGTATCGCTTCACACCCAGATTCACATTCACGTTCGTTGGTATGGTGGGGACCGCTTCGTAGCTGTACCGATCGTTGCCCTCACAGATGTACCTCCAGCAAGGACAACCGCACCACAACGGGTTACCAGTTGTTCATTTGCGTAACGTCACCAGTAAACGTACACGTCCATCCCCGTTTGCAAAGTCAACTATTATTGCATGCCTGCCTGTCAGGTGTCAAGACACACTACATCCGCTCACATCCACGCAACAAAATGTGCCCGACTAGAGGGCACGTGGAAGGTGCCCCCGTACGTATGCGATGTCCATTGCGCGACCAACTGTCAACCGGCCTCTGTAGCATGTCGCAGATGTGGAACGCGGGGCACCGTGCTATCACATTGTGTGAGAAGAGACTACTACGTCTGCATACACGCGCCACTACATGAACAGACGGCTCATGCTGATCGCCATCCACTGCGTCCATTACTCCCACACGTCTCTATGGCGTACCACACTGCAATGCAGCTGTTATGGGGAGATGACACGTAGCTGTGTACACAACATTCTGAGCGGGTTGCGGTTGGACAATACATTAATGTAACGTGTCATATGCCAATTACAGAGCAGGGTAAGGCACAACTTGGGTTAGGTTAAGGCACAACTTGGGTTAGGTTAAGGCACAACTTGGGTTAGGTTAAGGCACAACTTGGGTTAGGTTAAGGCACAACTTGGGTTAGGTTAAGGCACAACTTGGGTTAGGTTAAGGCACAACTTGGGTTAGGTTAAGGCACAACTTGGGTTAGGTTAAGGCACAACTTGGGTTAGGTTAAGGCACAACTTGGGTTAGGTTAAGGCACAACTTGGGTTAGGTTAAGGCACAACTTGGGTTAGGTTAAGGCACAACTTGGGTTAGGTTAAGGCACAACTTGGGTTAGGTTAAGGCACAACTTGGGTTAGGTTAAGGCACAACGTGGGTTAGGTTAAGGCACAACGTGGGTTAGGTTAAGGCACAACGTGGGTTAGGTTAAGGCACAATGTGGGTTAGGTTAAGGCACAATGTGGGTTAGGTTAAGGCACAATGTGGGGGTAGATTGCGGTACAAATTGCATTACATTGCGGTGCAAATTGCATTACATTGCGGTGCAAATTGAGTTACATTGCGGTGCAAATTGAGTTACATTGCGGTGCAAATTGAGTTACATTGCGGTGCAAATTGAGTTACATTGCGGTGCAAATTGAGTTACATTGCGGTGCAAATTGAGTTACATTGCGGTGCAAATTGAGTTACATTGCGGTGCAAATTGAGTTACATTGCGGTGCAAATTGCGTTACATTGCGGTGCAAATTGCGTTACATTGCGGTGCAAATTGCGTTACATTGCGGTGCAAATTGCGTTACATTGCGGTGCAAATTGCGTTACATTGCGGTGCAAATTGCGTTACATTGCGGTGCAAATTGCGTTACATTGCGGTGCAAATTGCGTTACATTGCGGTGCAAATTGCGTTACATTGCGGTGCAAATTGCGTTACATTGCGGTGCAAATTGCGTTACATTGCGGTGCAAATTGAGGTAGGTTAAGGTGCAACACAGGTTAGGTTAAGGTGCAACATAGGTTAGGTTAAGGTGCAAGATGGGTTAGGTTAAGGTGCAAGATGGGTTAGGTTAAGGTGCAAGATGGGTTAGGTTAAGGTGCAAGATGGGTTAGGTTAAGGTGCAAGATGGGTTAGGTTAAGGTGCAAGATGGGTTAGGTTAAGGTGACATAGGTTAGGTTAAGGTGACATAGGTTAGGTTAAGGTGACATAGGTTAGGTTAAGGTGACATAGGTTAGGTTAAGGTGACATAGGTTAGGTTAAGGTGACATAGGTTAGGTTAAGGTGACATAGGTTAGGTTAAGGTGACATAGGTTAGGTTAAGGTACAAACTGGGTTGTGTTATGGTACACATTGCGTTGTAGTACAGTACACGTTAGGTTTGGGTACGGTACACAATGTGGTATGGGATGGCGTGTTGTGGGGGGGAGGGGGGGGGGGAGGTTCGTTGATATCGACCGTAGGACGTGGATGCCCGAGGCAGCGTCAGTGTGTCAAAGGAGTTATGTCACGTCGGGATGCGCTTTTCGCCAGTGAGAGGGGGCGAGCCGTGTCTGTGGTTGCGGCAGACCTGTGTGTTTCATTCCTGCCAGTGTGTTTGTGCTGT
>NW_026046386.1:22500-27500 GCF_023864275.1 Schistocerca cancellata | reverse complement strand
ATTAACCAGACAAATCGCTCCACCAACTAAGAACGGCCATGCACCACCACCCACCGAATCAAGAAAGAGCTATCAATCTGTCAATCCTTCCGGTGTCCGGGCCTGGTGAGGTTTCCCGTGTTGAGTCAAATTAAGCCGCAGGCTCCACTCCTGGTGGTGCCCTTCCGTCAATTCCTTTAAGTTTCAGCTTTGCAACCATACTTCCCCCGGAACCCAAAAGCTTTGGTTTCCCGGAGGCTGCCCGCCGAGTCATCGGAGGAACTGCGGCGGATCGCTGGCTGGCATCGTTTATGGTTAGAACTAGGGCGGTATCTGATCGCCTTCGAACCTCTAACTTTCGTTCTTGATTAATGAAAACATACTTGGCAAATGCTTTCGCTTCTGTTCGTCTTGCGACGATCCAAGAATTTCACCTCTAACGTCGCAATACGAATGCCCCCGCCTGTCCCTATTAATCATTACCTCGGGTTCCGAAAACCAACAAAATAGAACCGAGGTCCTATTCCATTATTCCATGCACACAGTATTCAGGCGGGCTTGCCTGCTTTAAGCACTCTAATTTGTTCAAAGTAAACGTGCCGGCCCACCCAGACACTCAATAAAGAGCACCTTGGTAGGATTTCAACGGGGTCCGCCTCGGGACGCACGAACACGCACGAGGCGGTCGCACGCCTTCGGCTCGCCCCACCGGCAGGACGTCCCACGATACATGCCAGTTAAACACCGACGGGCGGTGAACCAACAGCGTGGGACACAAATCCAACTACGAGCTTTTTAACCGCAACAACTTTAATATACGCTATTGGAGCTGGAATTACCGCGGCTGCTGGCACCAGACTTGCCCTCCAATAGATACTCGTTAAAGGATTTAAAGTGTACTCATTCCGATTACGGGGCCTCGGATGAGTCCCGTATCGTTATTTTTCGTCACTACCTCCCCGTGCCGGGAGTGGGTAATTTGCGCGCCTGCTGCCTTCCTTGGATGTGGTAGCCGTTTCTCAGGCTCCCTCTCCGGAATCGAACCCTGATTCCCCGTTACCCGTTACAACCATGGTAGGCGCAGAACCTACCATCGACAGTTGATAAGGCAGACATTTGAAAGATGCGTCGCCGGTACGAGGACCGTGCGATCAGCCCAAAGTTATTCAGAGTCACCAAGGCAAACGGACCGGACGAGCCGACCGATTGGTTTTGATCTAATAAAAGCGTCCCTTCCATCTCTGGTCGGGACTCTGTTTGCATGTATTAGCTCTAGAATTACCACAGTTATCCAAGTAACGTGGGTACGATCTAAGGAACCATAACTGATTTAATGAGCCATTCGCGGTTTCACCTTAATGCGGCTTGTACTGAGACATGCATGGCTTAATCTTTGAGACAAGCATATGACTACTGGCAGGATCAACCAGGGAGCTGCGTCAACTAGAGCTGAGCAGCCGGCCGCCCGGGAGTGTGTCCCAGGGGCCCGCGCGAACACGCAAGCGTCCGCTCAATTATTCTGCAAACAGGAGGAGGCTGAGCTCCCCTGCACAATACACCTCGAAACCCTCTCAGGTCCCGGCGGCGCGCAGCGCCGTCCTAAGTACTTGGTCGGGTTCGAGAGAGGCGCAATCGCCCGGAGTTAGGCGAGTAGACGCTTTAGGTGCGACCACCCGTGCTCCCAACTGAGCTTGCCGCTGCCGACAGAGGCCCGGGAGCGTGCTGTCGTGGCATTGCCGGCGGGAGACAACACGCGCCACCTACGGTGACCGGCAGCTCCAACGCCAGCGCCACAGAAGGGCAAAGGCCCCACGTGGGTGCCGAAGCGAACTCTCCCAGCACAGCGCACGTGCCAACACGTCTGCACAACTGCGATACAAACCACCAGCGAGAACCGCTGGGGCGACCGAGCAGCAGACGGCGTCGCGGCGCCGAGTGCCGGGCGGCGGCGCATCCTCAACGCACACAGTCCTCAATCGGACCAGCACACTGCAGATGTCCACCGCGCTTCGCACCGGGCCGGCGAGGACCCACTTTGGCTGCACGGCGCCGCGCGCAGGGTGCCCCGGCGCGCAGCTGCGCCGCCTGCCGCGTCCGTCGGCCGGCGCGCCTGCCACTGGGCGCCCCCACCAGCCGGCTGTAGCGCGTGCGCCCACGCACCGCGCGGCCAGCACGCCGGGCGGCCCCCCCTCACCGGCCGGGGACAGTCCCACCCACCCACAGCCGCGTATCGCTTCACACCCACATTCACATTCACGTTCGTTGGTATGGTGGGGACCGCTTCGTAGCTGTACCGATCGTTGCCCTCACAGATGTACCTCCAGCAAGGACAACCGCACCACAACGGGTTACCAGTTGTTCATTTGCGTAACGTCACCAGTAAACGTACACGTCCATCCCCGTTTGCAAAGTCAACTATTATTGCATGCCTGCCTGTCAGGTGTCAAGACACACTACATCCGCTCACATCCACGCAACAAAATGTGCCCGACTAGAGGGCACGTGGAAGGTGCCCCCGTACGTATGCGATGTCCATTGCGCGACCAACTGTCAACCGGCCTCTGTAGCATGTCGCAGATGTGGAACGCGGGGCACCGTGCTATCACATTGTGTGAGAAGAGACTACTACGTCTGCATACACGCGCCACTACATGAACAGACGGCTCATGCTGATCGCCATCCACTGCGTCCATTACTCCCACACGTCTCTATGGCGTACCACACTGCAATGCAGCTGTTATGGGGAGATGACACGTAGCTGTGTACACAACATTCTGAGCGGGTTGCGGTTGGACAATACATTAATGTAACGTGTCATATGCCAATTACAGAGCAGGGTAAGGCACAACTTGGGTTAGGTTAAGGCACAACTTGGGTTAGGTTAAGGCACAACTTGGGTTAGGTTAAGGCACAACTTGGGTTAGGTTAAGGCACAACTTGGGTTAGGTTAAGGCACAACTTGGGTTAGGTTAAGGCACAACTTGGGTTAGGTTAAGGCACAACTTGGGTTAGGTTAAGGCACAACTTGGGTTAGGTTAAGGCACAACTTGGGTTAGGTTAAGGCACAACTTGGGTTAGGTTAAGGCACAACTTGGGTTAGGTTAAGGCACAACTTGGGTTAGGTTAAGGCACAACTTGGGTTAGGTTAAGGCACAACGTGGGTTAGGTTAAGGCACAACGTGGGTTAGGTTAAGGCACAACGTGGGTTAGGTTAAGGCACAATGTGGGTTAGGTTAAGGCACAATGTGGGTTAGGTTAAGGCACAATGTGGGGGTAGATTGCGGTACAAATTGCATTACATTGCGGTGCAAATTGCATTACATTGCGGTGCAAATTGCATTACATTGCGGTGCAAATTGAGTTACATTGCGGTGCAAATTGAGTTACATTGCGGTGCAAATTGAGTTACATTGCGGTGCAAATTGAGTTACATTGCGGTGCAAATTGAGTTACATTGCGGTGCAAATTGAGTTACATTGCGGTGCAAATTGAGTTACATTGCGGTGCAAATTGAGTTACATTGCGGTGCAAATTGCGTTACATTGCGGTGCAAATTGCGTTACATTGCGGTGCAAATTGCGTTACATTGCGGTGCAAATTGCGTTACATTGCGGTGCAAATTGCGTTACATTGCGGTGCAAATTGCGTTACATTGCGGTGCAAATTGCGTTACATTGCGGTGCAAATTGCGTTACATTGCGGTGCAAATTGCGTTACATTGCGGTGCAAATTGCGTTACATTGCGGTGCAAATTGAGGTAGGTTAAGGTGCAACACAGGTTAGGTTAAGGTGCAACATAGGTTAGGTTAAGGTGCAAGATGGGTTAGGTTAAGGTGCAAGATGGGTTAGGTTAAGGTGCAAGATGGGTTAGGTTAAGGTGCAAGATGGGTTAGGTTAAGGTGCAAGATGGGTTAGGTTAAGGTGACATAGGTTAGGTTAAGGTGACATAGGTTAGGTTAAGGTGACATAGGTTAGGTTAAGGTGACATAGGTTAGGTTAAGGTGACATAGGTTAGGTTAAGGTGACATAGGTTAGGTTAAGGTGACATAGGTTAGGTTAAGGTGACATAGGTTAGGTTAAGGTACAAACTGGGTTGTGTTATGGTACACATTGCGTTGTAGTACAGTACACGTTAGGTTTGGGTACGGTACACAATGTGGTATGGGATGGCGTGTTGTGGGGGGGAGGGGGGGGGGGAGGTTCGTTGATATCGACCGTAGGACGTGGATGCCCGAGGCAGCGTCAGTGTGTCAAAGGAGTTATGTCACGTCGGGATGCGCTTTTCGCCAGTGAGAGGGGGCGAGCCGTGTCTGTGGTTGCGGCAGACCTGTGTGTTTCATTCCTGCCAGTGTGTTTGTGCTGTAAGACGAGGCAGTGTGGTGGTGATGGGTGCACCCCTGTGTAGGACATGTGTGGGTGTTGGTGGCTTCTCTGAGCAATTGTGGTTGTCGGACGAGTGGGGTATTCTGTTTTATGATTGGACCTCCCGGTCTGGTTATCATAGCGTAGTTGGTGTACTGTGGCGGATAGGATGCACCGGACGTTGGTCCATGCTGGTGCTTAGTAGTTGTATCTGTGTCTGTTACAGGCAGAGAGTAGTGTGTGATAGAGTGTGTGGCTGACGTGTGGTTCATTTTGTGTGTACGGACGTTCAGCATGTATAGGGGCATTTGCGTATATAATCTATCATAATCTATCTATGTGGGCCTGCATAGTTTACTGAGCAGTGCTGTGAGGTGACTGAACTACGAGTGACGTACTGATTTACAGCGGAATGATTGCCTTGTACCAAAGATGGAGTATCGGCTCTACGACAGCGTTGGCACCGCAGGAAATGGTCTCGTAAAACGGCCCTCCCACCGTCATCGTTGTGAGGGGTAGGGACCGCCTATATTCTGAGAGGAGCCCTGTTTGCCACTGGGCGTGGGGTCTCGCATCCTGCGGTTCAGTGCCCCCAGGGAAGCGCGCGGAGGTGGTGCTGCTGCTGCTGCTGCTGTAGCAAGCGAGCTACTTACAGCATG
>NW_026046386.1:10000-15000 GCF_023864275.1 Schistocerca cancellata | reverse complement strand
AGGCGGTCGCACGCCTTCGGCTCGCCCCACCGGCAGGACGTCCCACGATACATGCCAGTTAAACACCGACGGGCGGTGAACCAACAGCGTGGGACACAAATCCAACTACGAGCTTTTTAACCGCAACAACTTTAATATACGCTATTGGAGCTGGAATTACCGCGGCTGCTGGCACCAGACTTGCCCTCCAATAGATACTCGTTAAAGGATTTAAAGTGTACTCATTCCGATTACGGGGCCTCGGATGAGTCCCGTATCGTTATTTTTCGTCACTACCTCCCCGTGCCGGGAGTGGGTAATTTGCGCGCCTGCTGCCTTCCTTGGATGTGGTAGCCGTTTCTCAGGCTCCCTCTCCGGAATCGAACCCTGATTCCCCGTTACCCGTTACAACCATGGTAGGCGCAGAACCTACCATCGACAGTTGATAAGGCAGACATTTGAAAGATGCGTCGCCGGTACGAGGACCGTGCGATCAGCCCAAAGTTATTCAGAGTCACCAAGGCAAACGGACCGGACGAGCCGACCGATTGGTTTTGATCTAATAAAAGCGTCCCTTCCATCTCTGGTCGGGACTCTGTTTGCATGTATTAGCTCTAGAATTACCACAGTTATCCAAGTAACGTGGGTACGATCTAAGGAACCATAACTGATTTAATGAGCCATTCGCGGTTTCACCTTAATGCGGCTTGTACTGAGACATGCATGGCTTAATCTTTGAGACAAGCATATGACTACTGGCAGGATCAACCAGGGAGCTGCGTCAACTAGAGCTGAGCAGCCGGCCGCCCGGGAGTGTGTCCCAGGGGCCCGCGCGAACACGCAAGCGTCCGCTCAATTATTCTGCAAACAGGAGGAGGCTGAGCTCCCCTGCACAATACACCTCGAAACCCTCTCAGGTCCCGGCGGCGCGCAGCGCCGTCCTAAGTACTTGGTCGGGTTCGAGAGAGGCGCAATCGCCCGGAGTTAGGCGAGTAGACGCTTTAGGTGCGACCACCCGTGCTCCCAACTGAGCTTGCCGCTGCCGACAGAGGCCCGGGAGCGTGCTGTCGTGGCATTGCCGGCGGGAGACAACACGCGCCACCTACGGTGACCGGCAGCTCCAACGCCAGCGCCACAGAAGGGCAAAGGCCCCACGTGGGTGCCGAAGCGAACTCTCCCAGCACAGCGCACGTGCCAACACGTCTGCACAACTGCGATACAAACCACCAGCGAGAACCGCTGGGGCGACCGAGCAGCAGACGGCGTCGCGGCGCCGAGTGCCGGGCGGCGGCGCATCCTCAACGCACACAGTCCTCAATCGGACCAGCACACTGCAGATGTCCACCGCGCTTCGCACCGGGCCGGCGAGGACCCACTTTGGCTGCACGGCGCCGCGCGCAGGGTGCCCCGGCGCGCAGCTGCGCCGCCTGCCGCGTCCGTCGGCCGGCGCGCCTGCCACTGGGCGCCCCCACCAGCCGGCTGTAGCGCGTGCGCCCACGCACCGCGCGGCCAGCACGCCGGGCGGCCCCCCCTCACCGGCCGGGGACAGTCCCACCCACCCACAGCCGCGTATCGCTTCACACCCAGATTCACATTCACGTTCGTTGGTATGGTGGGGACCGCTTCGTAGCTGTACCGATCGTTGCCCTCACAGATGTACCTCCAGCAAGGACAACCGCACCACAACGGGTTACCAGTTGTTCATTTGCGTAACGTCACCAGTAAACGTACACGTCCATCCCCGTTTGCAAAGTCAACTATTATTGCATGCCTGCCTGTCAGGTGTCAAGACACACTACATCCGCTCACATCCACGCAACAAAATGTGCCCGACTAGAGGGCACGTGGAAGGTGCCCCCGTACGTATGCGATGTCCATTGCGCGACCAACTGTCAACCGGCCTCTGTAGCATGTCGCAGATGTGGAACGCGGGGCACCGTGCTATCACATTGTGTGAGAAGAGACTACTACGTCTGCATACACGCGCCACTACATGAACAGACGGCTCATGCTGATCGCCATCCACTGCGTCCATTACTCCCACACGTCTCTATGGCGTACCACACTGCAATGCAGCTGTTATGGGGAGATGACACGTAGCTGTGTACACAACATTCTGAGCGGGTTGCGGTTGGACAATACATTAATGTAACGTGTCATATGCCAATTACAGAGCAGGGTAAGGCACAACTTGGGTTAGGTTAAGGCACAACTTGGGTTAGGTTAAGGCACAACTTGGGTTAGGTTAAGGCACAACTTGGGTTAGGTTAAGGCACAACTTGGGTTAGGTTAAGGCACAACTTGGGTTAGGTTAAGGCACAACTTGGGTTAGGTTAAGGCACAACTTGGGTTAGGTTAAGGCACAACTTGGGTTAGGTTAAGGCACAACTTGGGTTAGGTTAAGGCACAACTTGGGTTAGGTTAAGGCACAACTTGGGTTAGGTTAAGGCACAACTTGGGTTAGGTTAAGGCACAACTTGGGTTAGGTTAAGGCACAACGTGGGTTAGGTTAAGGCACAACGTGGGTTAGGTTAAGGCACAACGTGGGTTAGGTTAAGGCACAATGTGGGTTAGGTTAAGGCACAATGTGGGTTAGGTTAAGGCACAATGTGGGGGTAGATTGCGGTACAAATTGCATTACATTGCGGTGCAAATTGCATTACATTGCGGTGCAAATTGCATTACATTGCGGTGCAAATTGAGTTACATTGCGGTGCAAATTGAGTTACATTGCGGTGCAAATTGAGTTACATTGCGGTGCAAATTGAGTTACATTGCGGTGCAAATTGAGTTACATTGCGGTGCAAATTGAGTTACATTGCGGTGCAAATTGAGTTACATTGCGGTGCAAATTGAGTTACATTGCGGTGCAAATTGCGTTACATTGCGGTGCAAATTGCGTTACATTGCGGTGCAAATTGCGTTACATTGCGGTGCAAATTGCGTTACATTGCGGTGCAAATTGCGTTACATTGCGGTGCAAATTGCGTTACATTGCGGTGCAAATTGCGTTACATTGCGGTGCAAATTGCGTTACATTGCGGTGCAAATTGCGTTACATTGCGGTGCAAATTGAGGTAGGTTAAGGTGCAACACAGGTTAGGTTAAGGTGCAACATAGGTTAGGTTAAGGTGCAAGATGGGTTAGGTTAAGGTGCAAGATGGGTTAGGTTAAGGTGCAAGATGGGTTAGGTTAAGGTGCAAGATGGGTTAGGTTAAGGTGCAAGATGGGTTAGGTTAAGGTGACATAGGTTAGGTTAAGGTGACATAGGTTAGGTTAAGGTGACATAGGTTAGGTTAAGGTGACATAGGTTAGGTTAAGGTGACATAGGTTAGGTTAAGGTGACATAGGTTAGGTTAAGGTGACATAGGTTAGGTTAAGGTGACATAGGTTAGGTTAAGGTACAAACTGGGTTGTGTTATGGTACACATTGCGTTGTAGTACAGTACACGTTAGGTTTGGGTACGGTACACAATGTGGTATGGGATGGCGTGTTGTGGGGGGGAGGGGGGGGGGAGGTTCGTTGATATCGACCGTAGGACGTGGATGCCCGAGGCAGCGTCAGTGTGTCAAAGGAGTTATGTCACGTCGGGATGCGCTTTTCGCCAGTGAGAGGGGGCGAGCCGTGTCTGTGGTTGCGGCAGACCTGTGTGTTTCATTCCTGCCAGTGTGTTTGTGCTGTAAGACGAGGCAGTGTGGTGGTGATGGGTGCACCCCTGTGTAGGACATGTGTGGGTGTTGGTGGCTTCTCTGAGCAATTGTGGTTGTCGGACGAGTGGGGTATTCTGTTTTATGATTGGACCTCCCGGTCTGGTTATCATAGCGTAGTTGGTGTACTGTGGCGGATAGGATGCACCGGACGTTGGTCCATGCTGGTGCTTAGTAGTTGTATCTGTGTCTGTTACAGGCAGAGAGTAGTGTGTGATAGAGTGTGTGGCTGACGTGTGGTTCATTTTGTGTGTACGGACGTTCAGCATGTATAGGGGCATTTGCGTATATAATCTATCATAATCTATCTATGTGGGCCTGCATAGTTTACTGAGCAGTGCTGTGAGGTGACTGAACTACGAGTGACGTACTGATTTACAGCGGAATGATTGCCTTGTACCAAAGATGGAGTATCGGCTCTACGACAGCGTTGGCACCGCAGGAAATGGTCTCGTAAAACGGCCCTCCCACCGTCATCGTTGTGAGGGGTAGGGACCGCCTATATTCTGAGAGGAGCCCTGTTTGCCACTGGGCGTGGGGTCTCGCATCCTGCGGTTCAGTGCCCCCAGGGAAGCGCGCGGAGGTGGTGCTGCTGCTGCTGCTGCTGTAGCAAGCGAGCTACTTACAGCATGTATAGGGACAGCGGGAATATGGCATATTCGATATAACTCTTCATGAAACGCAAGATATAGGGGCGGATTGCACGTTACGAGTGCGGGAAGAGTCCGCCGTTCATCCGCTGGAGTTGCGATTTGGGCGGTTGGGGTGGGGCACGTGCGGGTGCGGGTGGAGCGATTGTCGGTCGACGACTTCGTGCGACGCAGGCACAGGCGTTGGGGCTCCTGTGGTGGGCAGATGATGCAGGGTTTGTGGGTGGCGTCGGAAAATGGGCACTGTGGGACCTAGCGATGTCGTAGTCGGCGTGGCGTCTCATAGATGGCGGTATCATCGGTGCAGCAGGTCATGTTGCGGGGGACCTGCAGGTGGCGGTATTTTTGTTTGTGGTGCGCTCGACATGGTGGACGTAGTGTCGTCCGATTCGCGTAGATGGAGCTATTGCATGTGGTTTCGTCACATTGTCATAGATGGCGGTGCCGTGTTTTGGAGGTATGGTTGGCGTAGTTTCGTTGGATTCCTGTAGATGGAGGTGTCGTTTCTGGGCCGGATGGCAATGTAGTTTGGTCACATTCCCAAAGATGGCTGTGTTGTGCCTGTGGGCGGCATTGTCAACATCATGCGGTATGGTCTGTTTATTGTGGACGTTGATGGCGTCGGGACCAGAGGGCGCGCGCGAACCGTTGACCACGCGTTAT
>NW_026046386.1:0-2500 GCF_023864275.1 Schistocerca cancellata | reverse complement strand
AATGCGGCTTGTACTGAGACATGCATGGCTTAATCTTTGAGACAAGCATATGACTACTGGCAGGATCAACCAGGGAGCTGCGTCAACTAGAGCTGAGCAGCCGGCCGCCCGGGAGTGTGTCCCAGGGGCCCGCGCGAACACGCAAGCGTCCGCTCAATTATTCTGCAAACAGGAGGAGGCTGAGCTCCCCTGCACAATACACCTCGAAACCCTCTCAGGTCCCGGCGGCGCGCAGCGCCGTCCTAAGTACTTGGTCGGGTTCGAGAGAGGCGCAATCGCCCGGAGTTAGGCGAGTAGACGCTTTAGGTGCGACCACCCGTGCTCCCAACTGAGCTTGCCGCTGCCGACAGAGGCCCGGGAGCGTGCTGTCGTGGCATTGCCGGCGGGAGACAACACGCGCCACCTACGGTGACCGGCAGCTCCAACGCCAGCGCCACAGAAGGGCAAAGGCCCCACGTGGGTGCCGAAGCGAACTCTCCCAGCACAGCGCACGTGCCAACACGTCTGCACAACTGCGATACAAACCACCAGCGAGAACCGCTGGGGCGACCGAGCAGCAGACGGCGTCGCGGCGCCGAGTGCCGGGCGGCGGCGCATCCTCAACGCACACAGTCCTCAATCGGACCAGCACACTGCAGATGTCCACCGCGCTTCGCACCGGGCCGGCGAGGACCCACTTTGGCTGCACGGCGCCGCGCGCAGGGTGCCCCGGCGCGCAGCTGCGCCGCCTGCCGCGTCCGTCGGCCGGCGCGCCTGCCACTGGGCGCCCCCACCAGCCGGCTGTAGCGCGTGCGCCCACGCACCGCGCGGCCAGCACGCCGGGCGGCCCCCCCTCACCGGCCGGGGACAGTCCCACCCACCCACAGCCGCGTATCGCTTCACACCCAGATTCACATTCACGTTCGTTGGTATGGTGGGGACCGCTTCGTAGCTGTACCGATCGTTGCCCTCACAGATGTACCTCCAGCAAGGACAACCGCACCACAACGGGTTACCAGTTGTTCATTTGCGTAACGTCACCAGTAAACGTACACGTCCATCCCCGTTTGCAAAGTCAACTATTATTGCATGCCTGCCTGTCAGGTGTCAAGACACACTACATCCGCTCACATCCACGCAACAAAATGTGCCCGACTAGAGGGCACGTGGAAGGTGCCCCCGTACGTATGCGATGTCCATTGCGCGACCAACTGTCAACCGGCCTCTGTAGCATGTCGCAGATGTGGAACGCGGGGCACCGTGCTATCACATTGTGTGAGAAGAGACTACTACGTCTGCATACACGCGCCACTACATGAACAGACGGCTCATGCTGATCGCCATCCACTGCGTCCATTACTCCCACACGTCTCTATGGCGTACCACACTGCAATGCAGCTGTTATGGGGAGATGACACGTAGCTGTGTACACAACATTCTGAGCGGGTTGCGGTTGGACAATACATTAATGTAACGTGTCATATGCCAATTACAGAGCAGGGTAAGGCACAACTTGGGTTAGGTTAAGGCACAACTTGGGTTAGGTTAAGGCACAACTTGGGTTAGGTTAAGGCACAACTTGGGTTAGGTTAAGGCACAACTTGGGTTAGGTTAAGGCACAACTTGGGTTAGGTTAAGGCACAACTTGGGTTAGGTTAAGGCACAACTTGGGTTAGGTTAAGGCACAACTTGGGTTAGGTTAAGGCACAACTTGGGTTAGGTTAAGGCACAACTTGGGTTAGGTTAAGGCACAACTTGGGTTAGGTTAAGGCACAACTTGGGTTAGGTTAAGGCACAACTTGGGTTAGGTTAAGGCACAACGTGGGTTAGGTTAAGGCACAACGTGGGTTAGGTTAAGGCACAACGTGGGTTAGGTTAAGGCACAATGTGGGTTAGGTTAAGGCACAATGTGGGTTAGGTTAAGGCACAATGTGGGGGTAGATTGCGGTACAAATTGCATTACATTGCGGTGCAAATTGCATTACATTGCGGTGCAAATTGCATTACATTGCGGTGCAAATTGAGTTACATTGCGGTGCAAATTGAGTTACATTGCGGTGCAAATTGAGTTACATTGCGGTGCAAATTGAGTTACATTGCGGTGCAAATTGAGTTACATTGCGGTGCAAATTGAGTTACATTGCGGTGCAAATTGAGTTACATTGCGGTGCAAATTGAGTTACATTGCGGTGCAAATTGAGTTACATTGCGGTGCAAATTGCGTTACATTGCGGTGCAAATTGCGTTACATTGCGGTGCAAATTGCGTTACATTGCGGTGCAAATTGCGTTACATTGCGGTGCAAATTGCGTTACATTGCGGTGCAAATTGCGTTACATTGCGGTGCAAATTGCGTTACATTGCGGTGCAAATTGCGTTACATTGCGGTGCAAATTGCGTTACATTGCGGTGCAAATTGCGTTACATTGCGGTGCAAATTGCGTTACATTGCGGTGCAAATTGAGGTAGGTTAAGGTGCAACACAGGTTAGGTTAAGGTGCAACATAGGTTAGGTTAAGGT
>NW_026046385.1:0-28349 GCF_023864275.1 Schistocerca cancellata | reverse complement strand
ATCTGGTCGTGGTCGTGCTGCCCGTTTGTCGGCGTTGTCCTGTGGCTTCGCTTTTGTTTTTGCGGCGTGCCGACGACCCGACGCGACCTTTACACCCAAAGTGTGGCGCCCGAAGGTGAACCAACGTCGTAATCCGACCTGGGCGCTTAAGCTCTAAGCCTAAGCTGAGCGAACCGAACCTGTAGCGTTGCGTAGCGTGAGGTGCGGTGAGGTCAGCCTCAGCGCCAAGTAAGCCAAGCTGTCCGGCCGTGAGGTGGGTGGGTAGGTAGGTGCGGCTGCTGCGGCCACCTGACGCCCGACGTGTGTTTGAATGCTTAACCTAAGTTTGAGGCTTAACCTAACCCAAGTGGCCTTAACCTAACCTAACCTAACCTAACCTCTGACGCCCGACGTGTGTTTGAATGCTTAACCTAAGTTTGACGCTTAACCTAACACCGACCCTTAACCTAACCGAGGTGCCCCTAACCTAACCTTAATGTAACGTAACCTAACCTAACCTCTGACGCCTGACGTGTGTTTTGAATGCTTAACCTAACCCAAGTGCCCTTAACCTAACCCACGTCCACCGAACCTAACCGAGACGTGTGAACCTAATGTCTAACTCGTAACGCGTGATGTTGGCTGTCGTGTGTGCTGACGGCAGATTGGGTTGGTCTGTAGTTGCGGATTTCGGGTTTGCCTCGGGCGAGGGGTTGGCTCGTAAGCGGCGAGGGGCGCTCCGGCGGAGCATGTTGCTTTGCAGGCGGCGCCCGTTTTTGCGGCGGGCACAATTGAAATTGTTGGGAAACGAACGAAAGGGCTGTGAATGTTGGCGGGCGAGAGGAGGAGGACGTGGCCCGACGGCTGCGGGCCGATCGGGAAACGGTGGGAGGGCGATGGGGCGGCGGAGGTGCGTTTGCACGGCCGTCATCGCCGCACGCCTCCGCTTGTGTGGCTGTGGCGCCGGCCGCGCTGGCCGGGCTGCCGCGGCGACGGTGCGGGGCTTTTGCCGAAGGTTTGGCCATTGTGGCCGGTCGCCGGCTGGGGCTGTGGGGGCGGCATTTGGGCGTGGGCGGCGATTCTCGGCGGGCCGACCCAGGCTGTAGCGCGCGGTGGCTGCAGTTTGGCCGTGGTTTGCGGCGCTGCCGTGGCGACTGGTTGGCGACTGTGGTGTGGCTGTGTGTAGCCCCATCCTCGGTGGTTTGAAAGGCGCGGGTGGTTGTGGCGCAGGTGTGGGGCTGCTCCGCACAGGCTGTCGGACGTTGGGCGGTAGCAAGCGCGGGAGGCGCGGCGCGGCGGCGCGCAGAGTGGCGGCCGCTCTCTCGGCCGTCCGCGCCCGCCCGCGACACTGGCTGGGCCTGTGCGTCGAGGCGGCTATTCCTCTGCTGTGCGCTCCGCTCGCTGCGTGTCTCCTCTCGCTCTCGCTGCTCGCTGTGTGTTAACGCGCGTCGTCGAAATGGCAGATCAGGCGGCTACGAACGAGACTGCTGCGGCACCCGCCGCCACCGGCACTACGAAGAAGGCAAAGTCTGCGTCGTCTGCGAAGAAGCCGCGCGCCAAGCCTGCGCACCCGCGCACCTCTGAGATGGTGACGGCCGCCATCAAGAGTCTGAAGGAGCGCGGCGGATCGTCGCTGCAGGCGATCAAGAAGTACATTGCCGCGCACTACAAGCTGGACGCGGAGAAGCTGGCGCCGTTTATCAAGAAGTACCTCAAGTCGGCCGTGGTGGCGGGCGAGCTGGTGCAGACGAAGGGGAAGGGCGCGTCCGGCTCTTTCAAGCTTGCCGGCGCCGGCGGCGGGGCGGCTGAGGGCGGCAAGGCTCGTGCTGGCGGTGCCAAGAAGAAGCGCGCCGCTCCGGCCAGCAAGGAGAAGAAGGGCGCCCGTGCGGCCGGCGCAAAGAAGGCTGGTGGCGTGAAGGCGGCGACTGGTCGGAAGGCGGGCGCCGCCAAGAAGGCGTCTGCGGCGTCGGCCGCTCCCGCCGGTGCGAAGAAGGCGGCTGCTGCCAAGCCGGCCAAGGCCAAGTCGCCGTCGAAGGCGAAGAAGGCCGCCAAGGTTCCGACGAAGAAGCCGAAGGCGCCGCGCCCGAAGAAGGCGACGACGCCGTCTAAGGCGAAGGCTTCGCCCAAGAAGAAGAAGTAGAGAGGAATGGGAAAGGAAGGGTTGGCGGTTGACTCCGTCGTCCGCACCCCCCGTCCCCGTCGTCTAGTGGCGCGCAACAGACGCGCGGCCCAAAACGGCCCTTCTCAGGGCCATCAAAGCACGTCGGGAAGGTTTTGATTGTCGTGTTTGTGTTGCGGTGTGGTTGTGTCGTCTGGCGTTTCTGTATGCCCGTGTGTGGATACTGTTTGCGTGCCGTGGTGGTTGGATTGCGGGGGGGGGGTCGGTGGCGGGTGCGGGCGGCGGTAGCGGTTTTGTCGTTGCGGTTGATTGTCGCCGTTTTTTTTTTTTGGTCGCGGCCGGCCGACGGTTGGTTTTGTGTCATGTTGTTTGAATACTTTGGTTGGCCTGCCTGCCGTCTTCTCGGATGTGTCTTGTCTTGTGTGTGTGTTCTTGCAACGGGGGCGGGGGACGTTGAGATGTGGAAAGGGTCGGTGGCGTTGGACGTGCCTGGCTTTTTGTTTCGTTTTCTTTTCGAAACGAAGCGGCGGCCGGCCGTGTGGTTGACGGCGTCGGCCGATGGGTATTGTGCGCTTTGAGCGCCGCGCCGGGGAGGCATGATGTTGATTGTTGCGCGCGCCAGCAAGCTGGCAGGGGAGAGCGGCTGTGGCGGACGGACGGGAAGTGGAAGTGGTGTTTTGTCTTTGGTTCTGTGGTTGTGGGGCGAGAGGCGACCGACAAAGTTTGCTCGCGACGGAGTGATGTTAGTGGCCCTTAAAAGGGCCGTTTTGTTTGTTGCGTGCGTGGGCGGTGCCCAGCGGCTGGCGCGGTGTTTAGGCGCGCTCGCCGCGGATGCGGCGCGCGAGCTGGATGTCCTTGGGCATGATGGTGACGCGCTTGGCGTGGATTGCGCACAGGTTGGTGTCTTCGAAGAGGCCGACGAGGTAGGCCTCGCTGGCCTCCTGCAGGGCCATGACCGCGGAGCTCTGGAAGCGCAGGTCGGTCTTGAAGTCCTGGGCGATCTCGCGCACTAGGCGCTGGAATGGCAGCTTGCGGATGAGCAGCTCTGTGCTCTTCTGGTAGCGCCTGATTTCTCGCAGGGCGACGGTGCCCGGCCTGTAGCGGTGGGGCTTCTTGACGCCGCCGGTGGCGGGCGCGCTCTTCCTCGCCGCCTTGGTGGCGAGCTGTTTGCGCGGCGCCTTTCCGCCGGTGGACTTGCGGGCCGTTTGCTTTGTGCGGGCCATAGCGGTAGCGGTTAGCGGAGCGGCGTGGAGGCGAGCGAGGTGCTGCGTCGGGTGCTGCCTTGACGACACGGGCGCGCGCCAGCCACCGTGGTGCGCTTATATGCCCTCGGTTGCGCGTGGTGGGGGGAGGGCGGGCCAGAGTCTATATAGGGGGGCTGGCGCGTGCGCCGGGCGCAGACCGTAGCCGACTCGCTAGCGCCGGGTGAGGAGCCAGCCGCTGCAGCAGACGCTTTGCTTGCCTTGAGCTTTTTGAGGATTTAGAAGAGATGACTGGCCGCGGCAAGGGAGGAAAGGGGCTCGGCAAGGGTGGCGCCAAGCGGCACCGCAAGGTGTTGCGCGACAACATCCAGGGCATCACGAAGCCCGCGATCCGCCGCCTGGCTCGCAGGGGCGGCGTGAAGCGCATCTCTGGTCTGATCTACGAGGAGACCCGCGGAGTGCTGAAGGTGTTCCTGGAGAACGTGATCCGCGACGCGGTGACGTACACTGAGCACGCCAAGCGCAAGACTGTGACGGCCATGGACGTGGTGTACGCCCTGAAGAGGCAGGGGCGCACCCTGTACGGTTTCGGCGGTTAGGCGCGTCGCAGCCGGTGTGCTGTGCCGCGTTGGCCTTCCCGCGGCCGTGGGAGAGACGAAAACGGCCCTTTTCAGGGCCACCACACTGTTCGGAAATTGAAAAGTGCGAAAGAGTCTGTGTTGTTGCTGCGTGTGTTGCCTGCCTGCCTTGTTTCTTTCATTCTTCATTTCGTTTGCGTTTGACTGACGTGACGTGACTGGGAGAAAGGAAAGGAAGCGGGTCTTGTGGCGTGTGTGTGTGTGTGTGTGTGTGTGTGTGTGTGTGTGTGTGTGTGTGCGTGCGCGCGCGCGCGAGAGAGGGCGTTGTGTGTGTGTGTTTTGTTTATCGATCGATGGAGACGCCGGGCTGTGTGTTGTTGTTGTTGTTGTTGTTGTTGTTGTGCGAGAGGCGGTGAATATTTGCGTGGTTTTGGCTGTGTGTTTGCGGCGGCGTTGGAGTTGCCGAGGCAAGGCGTGCCCATAGGCGGCCGGATCAGCTGTTTCGTTTGTATGGGGCGCGCGGGAGTGGAGGGCGGTGTGTCGACACGCTCGTTTAACAGTTGGTGATTATTGCTGTCGTTGTCGTTTGGAAGGCGACTGTGCGTGCGTGGAGGTGCTTGAGGCAAACGAAAAACAAAAGAGAAACGTGTGTGTGGCCACACGGGCTGTGGACGACAAGATGGCGGCGGCTCTTCTTGTTGTTCTTCTCTCTTTCCTTTAGTCCTCTACCGTTAGAGGGGGAGTTGGTGGAGGTTATTGTCGCCTGTGGACATTTGCTCCTCTTTTCTGTGTGTTGTTCTTATCTTTGGTAGTGTGCTTTTTCGGACGTTGCTGTTTGTTGAGAGTGATTATGTGTTCTGTTTGTGCTACTGCTGGAGTAGCGACTCGGGTCTTGCACATCTGTCCCTGTGGTGTTCATATTGCCCAAGGGTCAAGACGTAATAGTCATTTTCTGAATTCCGCGCGGTGGCGTAGAACGCTTGTGCCAGGGCGCGGAATCGTGTTGTGGGTGGTTGTAGGCAGGTCTGCCGCGGGGACGTGTAAGGCCCGTCGTAGAGCGCTCTGCTTTGGACCCTTCTGTAGGCGATGCATCGTCGACCTGGCTGCATAGCCCCTATAGAGGGCGCGCATATTTCCAGTATCGCTACCCCTGTTGCGGGGTCGAGGGAACAGGGGTACAGGATCTGCATCCTGGCGTGAGCGTTTGTGCCAAGTTGCCCTATGTGACACTTCGATGTCAGGCGTGACACCGAGGTACCTCGCAGAATATCTGCCCCTGCAATCGTAGCAGTTGGTATGGTCTTCTTGCCGGCGGCGGCTGTGGAAGTGAAGTTAAGTTAAAGTAAAGTAAAGTAAAGCAAAGCGCGGCGAGGACGACTGAAATTTTGCTTTGGACGTAGGTTTGTGTGGTGGCCCTGAAAAGGGCCGATTGTTGTGAGCCGAGCCGGGCCGGCAAAGCGCGTTGCGTGCAGGGGAGCACGCAGCGCTGCTGGGCGGCGGGTCCGCGTGCCGATTGCCTGGCCTCTCTGTTTAGGCCTTCTTCTCGGTCTTCTTTGGCAGCAGGACGGCCTGGATGTTGGGCAGGACACCACCCTGTGCGATGGTGACGCCCGACAGGAGCTTGTTGAGCTCCTCGTCGTTGCGGATGGCAAGCTGCAGGTGGCGCGGGATGATGCGCGTCTTCTTGTTGTCGCGGGCCGCGTTTCCGGCCAGCTCGAGCACCTCAGCCGCGAGGTACTCCATGACGGCGGCGAGGTAGACGGGCGCCCCGGCGCCGACGCGCTCGGCGTAGTTTCCCTTGCGCAGGAGGCGGTGGATTCTGCCGACCGGGAACTGGAGCCCGGCCCTGCTTGAGCGGGACTTTGACTTGCCCTTGACTTTGCCTCCCTTTCCGCGTCCGGACATGGCGATGCGCTGTGGTGTAAAAAAACGAGACGAGACGAAGGACGGTGCGAGCCGCAGCGAGTCGAGCAGCGGAGTGGCGGCGCCGCCAGGGGTGGGGGTCCTTTATGCTCTCGGGTGCGGCGGCCGGTTGCGCTCGCGGCCCATTGGTCGGCGGCCGCAACGGGGCGAGCTGGTAAAGGTGCGGCGGCGGGGCGCGCTGGGTGCCACTGTGTGGGGAGACGCTGACTAGAGCGGAGCGCTTGCTGCTGGTGTTGCTGCCGTACGTTCTTGTTTGTTTGCGATGCCGCCCAAGACTAGCGGGAAGGCCGCCAAGAAGGCTGGCAAGGCGCAGAAGAACATTTCGAAGGGCGACAAGAAGAAGAAGCGCAAGAGGAAGGAGAGCTATGCCATCTACATCTACAAGGTGCTGAAGCAGGTGCACCCTGACACGGGCATCTCGTCGAAGGCGATGAGCATCATGAACAGCTTCGTGAACGACATTTTCGAGCGCATCGCGGCCGAGGCGTCTCGCCTGGCGCACTACAACAAGCGCTCGACCATCACGTCCCGCGAGATCCAGACCGCTGTGCGGCTGTTGCTGCCTGGCGAGCTGGCCAAGCACGCCGTGAGCGAGGGCACGAAGGCGGTGACCAAGTACACGAGCTCCAAGTAAGGAGGTGGCTCTGGAATGGAAGGAGATCCTCCGTTGCGAGAGCGGCAAAACGGCCCTTTTCAGGGCCACCAAATGGCCTTTGCGGGAAGGGCGGAATTGTTGTTGTTGTTGTTTTTGTTTTGTTTTGTGTGTGAGTGGGTGGACGGTGGCAATAGCTACCGCTTTGGTTGCGACGCGACGGGGTGGGGTGGCCGATGCGATGAATAATTTGATTGTTTATGGGGCGCGTCGCGTGTCGCGTGTTGCGGGGTGCGGCCACGGTGTGACGTGGAATGGAGGCACGTGCGCACAAGTCGTTGTCTGCGAGGGGGGGGGGGGGGAAGTGCGATCGGTGATGTGCCCTTTGGATGGAGGTGCCGGTTAGTTACGTGACGGGTGGAAACGACACGCGATTGTTGGGAATGTCAGTGTGTAACGACGGCCGTTTGCGGGTCGGTTTGCACGCCATATATGGCGAGGGTGAAATGTGTCTGTAAATGCAGCGTGGAGGCGTGTGAGTGACGTTTAAATGTGAACGCGCATTGAGACACACACCACTGTGTATTGCATTGTACGGGCGACACGCACGATGATATGTACCTTTCCCCCGACTCTGATTTCGATAGTCGTGTCTGACCGACTGTGTCTGCTTGTGTGCGTACGACGCACGCACACCGACGTCGTCATTGAAGATGCATGCTCGCGTGTCCAGTGCAGTACAGTAGAGTAAGCGCGACGCTAGAAGACGACGGTCGCTTTGGCGAATGTGCGTACACGTGTTTGTGTGTATGTCGGTGATGTGGTCCGATCCGTCGCCTCTGGGAAACTGTCGATCGGCGCGGTACACCGGACGTCTTGAACACCCGTCATACCGTCATACCGTCATACCGTTGGTACACCGTCGCGCTGAGAACGGTTACCGAAAGGTGAACGAACCTCTGATCGGTCGAATGTCTGGGCAGAACGTGAGGAGAGAATGGTGGAGGAAAGGACAGAGGGGAAAAAACAAATATATATATAGAGAGAGAGAGAGAGAGAGAGAGAGAGAGAGAGAGAGAAACGGAAAAAAAACCAAACAAAACGGAGAAACGCAGTGTAGAGCAACGGAACGTTCCCGTGTCGGAGGTGTATTGTAGCCGCACTGAAATGCGCGTAACGGCGCGGCGGCAAGTGTCTGCCGTGGTGAACGTTACCTTTGACGGCTGAATTGTGCGTTGCGTTGCTTTGCTTTCCCGGATGTGTATGTAACGTAACGTTCGTTGAGATGGTTCTGAGGAAGAATGTACGACAGTGCCCGTGCCGTCTATGTTCGTGTGCAAAGCCATTGTGTGTGTGTGTGTGTGTGTGTGTGTTGTTTTGAGAATTGCGTCCGGGAATGGCGGTGGGCGTGCCCTGCATGTGGCCCGGAAGGCTGTTCGTTTCGCGGTAGTGTGTGGACAGGGGAGGGGCACGCGTAACGCTGCTGGCATGGCATGGCATGGCATTCGGGAGATGGGAGGGGGCAAACGAAGAAAACAAGACGCGGAGGCTATAAAGACGGGGAGGGGCGCGGTGTGGGTGGCTTGCGCTGCGCTCGGCTGGCGCGTGCGGCGTTGTTTTTGTGCAAAAGAAGAGAAAACGAATGGGTTGCCGGGAGGGGGCCGTTGTGGTGTAGCCGCAGACGCGGCTGTCAGTGAACGTGGTGAGACCGAGGGATGCGGGAGGGGCGGGGGCGGGGAAGACGCTAGAAGAAGGAGAAAAACGCTGCTGCAACCAACATAAAATGAGGCCCTTTGTAACCTGCCAGCAACAAAACAACAACAAAAAAAAAAAAAAGGCGTCTATCAACATTGAATGTAAATGGAAATGGACCCAAGTGTAACCTCCCCGCACAAATAGTCGTAAGTAAGTGAGTGAGTGAGTGAGTGAGTGAGTGAGTGAGTGAATGATGATAAAAATGTGCCAGAATGTTGTTAACGTCCCTAGAAAATGAACGAACGAAGATTGATGAGAAACGCGCGATAATATGATGAATGGAAATAATGAACCATGAACATCTCAACAGACATAATTGAAAACCCGATAAACGTTGTAAGGGCAGCGCTGGCTGACCTTCGGCCCTGTGTATTCTGAAACGCCCCCCTTTGAACAACAATGTATACAAAACTGTGCTTAAACTGACACACAATATTTTGAGCGCAACGCAATCTGACTATCAAAGATCCCTGCAAAAGAATGGCCCTGAGTAACATTAAAGTACACCTGTCGGAAATCACTTACCTCACAAAAATCTTCATTACTCGAACTACTGCAATACAGCGAGCACCACTGCTGCCAGCTAAATAAGAGATTCCAAACTACGGAGGGCACTAACTACCGATAGGGATAGTTAGCAAAGTAAAGATGTTTAATAGAGAACAACAAACAATGTATTTACCCTTAATATCATCACCAGTCATAATATATGTAATTTGAAACGTCCGCCATCTCTGTCCTCACATGCACCAGTGCTGGCGGCTCACCCCTAACTGCGCAACGCTACGCGCTGTTCACATCCAGCTATAGCAGTTCATGACAACAACAATGCAAACTAGCCACAGACTGCACACAGCACAGGCAGTGATTTTCACGCGGAGCGCTACGTGGCATTACCAATATAAAAATCTAAACAAACAGCGTACGTACAAATTAGAATAAAAAGAGCAAAAGATCGTTACGTCAAAAAAAAAAAAAAAAAAAAACAAAAAAGACAAAAGAGAAAAAACAAACTGCATCTATATGTGCTCTTAACTGTAGATACCTGTACACAGCGTCGTGCAATGAATGCCGGCTCACATTTAATTTTGATTGTTGGAGGAAATGCGTAGGAAATATTATTTAAATGGAAATGAATGGTTGTACTTTAAAAAAGTTTGTTTGGAAACAAAGTATTATTGGGGCATTTTGTTGTGAAGAAAATAGTTACAATTGACATACAGTATTAGATTTGCGCAATGCAGCTTCATTACCTTACCTGTAATAACAGTATGCATCGTCCCGAACGGAGACCAGAGTCGCGAGAAGAGCACGCCGCCGCCCGCTCAGTACAACCGTCCACTCGCTAATACTGTCGACTGACTACTACCTCTCCCGACCCGCCACATATAGATGACAACTGTTCCTGCCGACCCGCTACGTGCTACTAGTGTCGTGTGGCGCAGACTAGCGACGATAAGAAACGCTCTGGTCAGAGATTGTGTCGTGCCTCGCCATCGCTGGTAATGAGTACATACGTGTTTCAGCGCGCGTACCGGAAGACGCAGTGCGGAGCCAGAGACTGTGTTGTCGAGGCCGTCGACGCAGTGCATGTCGGTCGGTCGAGTGCGTGCGGGAGGGCAGAGAGGCAGCGTCGGCACGGAGATGCACGCACGGGGGCTGCGGCGTGGCGCGTTTGCGGTAGGCGCCTTTGGTGGCAACGGCCGGGACAAGCAGCGGTGTATGGTGTGGTGCGGGCCGGACAGGGGCGGAGGAGGAGGAGGAGGCGGCGCGACGATGGCATTGGGGCGGAAACGGGGACGGGGACGGCGACGGCGGATGTTGAGAGGCGTCACGCGCGGACCGACACAGACGCACAGATAGATAGGTAGGAAGAAGAAGAAGGGGCGGCTGGTGAGTGAGTGCAATTTAGGCGGTAGACACAAGAGGTCGGCACGGCATTTGCGTGATGTGGCGTTGTGACGGGGTGTGCTCGCTTGCCTCGTTTTGTTGATGCGCGCAGGAAGATGTGCAGAGCAGCGGCGGGCGGCTCGGCTCGGTTCGGTTTGGCCCGGCGGGCCGCGCTGTTGTCGCGGACGTGAGCGCCCCCTGGCGGGTGGCCGGAGGCGGCGCGGCGTGTTGGACGTGTGGCTGGCGGCAGTGCACAATTGCGAGTGGCTGGCGGTGTGGCGGTTGGCGCGTCGGGCGGCCGAGAGAGAGGAGAGGTATGTGTTTGCGGGCGCCTTTGCTGCGCGGCGTCGTGCAGGGCGGGCGGGCGGGCGCCTGTCGACTGTGTGTGTGTGTGTGTGTGTGTGTGTGTGGCGAATTGGCGGCGTTGTGCTCCGGCCGAAGGCGTCTGGAGAGGAGAGTTGGTCGTGATGTCATGTCGCGCCGTGTCATGTTTGCGAAACGGCTGCCGAGAGGTGTGGTGGTAGCGAGCCGGTCGGTGTCGGTGCGATGGGAATGTGCGTTTGGCGGTTTCGGTGTGCTTTTTGCGGCGTGAGAGTGGGGCGGGCGGGCAGGCTTGCTGTTGTTGGTTCCTTGTGTCTTGTGTGTAGCTTGATGGCAACGTGGAAGGGCGCCGGTTTCGAGCCGTGCGTGTGGTTGTCGACGTTGACTGGTTGGGGTGTGCCGTTGCACGTGCATGTTTGGGTCGTTGGTGTGGTTTTGGCTGGCTGGCTGGCTGGCTGGCTGTGTGTGTGTACGACGGGAAGGGGGAGGCGGCGGTGGATAGTGCAGTAGTTGTGTCGTTGGCACGGGCGTCGGGTGCGGCTGTGCGTAGTGGCGGAAAGGTGTCGGTTGCGGGAAGCGAGGCCGTCGTTGGCGGTGTCGCGTGCCTTCGTGAATCGAGTGGGGGCGGGGAAAGGAGCAGCGTGCCGCTGCGTCGTGGCCGTTAGCCAGAGGCTGTGCTTTGATAGTTTTGTGGACGGTTCGTGCGAGGCGATTTGTTGCCTGCCCTATGTTTGTTTGTTTGTTGTTTTGGAGACGACGACTGGTTGGTGGCGTGCGCGCGAGCGAAGTGGCGGTGTGCGTTTCCCGTGTCGACTGCCGGCCGGCGACAGGTGCGCCGTCGGTGGGGTGGGTGGCCGGCACAAGTAGGGGCGGCGGCGTCGTTGCGGTGTGTTTGTGTTGTCGGCGACAGCTGTTTGTGCGGTGCGTGTGAATGGTGGTGCAAACGTGTGCTGGCGTTGAGGCTGCGACCGCGGCGTGTTGTTGGTTGATGTTGAACAGCGGCTGTGTGCGGTGGTGGTGTTGCCGCACGTGCATCCGGCCCGGCGCGGAAAGCGCAGTTGCGGCGGCCCTTCGGTGCCAGCCACGTCGCGTGAGCGGCGGGTTGCTCTGGTCGACACGTGGTGCTCTGGTTTGTTGTTTGGTGCCCTTTGGCCGGTGGGTGGTCCGTGTGTCTCGGTATCTGGTCGTGGTCGTGCTGCCCGTTTGTCGGCGTTGTCCTGTGGCTTCGCTTTTGTTTTTGCGGCGTGCCGACGACCCGACGCGACCTTTACACCCAAAGTGTGGCGCCCGAAGGTGAACCAACGTCGTAATCCGACCTGGGCGCTTAAGCTCTAAGCCTAAGCTGAGCGAACCGAACCTGTAGCGTTGCGTAGCGTGAGGTGCGGTGAGGTCAGCCTCAGCGCCAAGTAAGCCAAGCTGTCCGGCCGTGAGGTGGGTGGGTAGGTAGGTGCGGCTGCTGCGGCCACCTGACGCCCGACGTGTGTTTGAATGCTTAACCTAAGTTTGAGGCTTAACCTAACCCAAGTGGCCTTAACCTAACCTAACCTAACCTAACCTCTGACGCCCGACGTGTGTTTGAATGCTTAACCTAAGTTTGACGCTTAACCTAACACCGACCCTTAACCTAACCGAGGTGCCCCTAACCTAACCTTAATGTAACGTAACCTAACCTAACCTCTGACGCCTGACGTGTGTTTTGAATGCTTAACCTAACCCAAGTGCCCTTAACCTAACCCACGTCCACCGAACCTAACCGAGACGTGTGAACCTAATGTCTAACTCGTAACGCGTGATGTTGGCTGTCGTGTGTGCTGACGGCAGATTGGGTTGGTCTGTAGTTGCGGATTTCGGGTTTGCCTCGGGCGAGGGGTTGGCTCGTAAGCGGCGAGGGGCGCTCCGGCGGAGCATGTTGCTTTGCAGGCGGCGCCCGTTTTTGCGGCGGGCACAATTGAAATTGTTGGGAAACGAACGAAAGGGCTGTGAATGTTGGCGGGCGAGAGGAGGAGGACGTGGCCCGACGGCTGCGGGCCGATCGGGAAACGGTGGGAGGGCGATGGGGCGGCGGAGGTGCGTTTGCACGGCCGTCATCGCCGCACGCCTCCGCTTGTGTGGCTGTGGCGCCGGCCGCGCTGGCCGGGCTGCCGCGGCGACGGTGCGGGGCTTTTGCCGAAGGTTTGGCCATTGTGGCCGGTCGCCGGCTGGGGCTGTGGGGGCGGCATTTGGGCGTGGGCGGCGATTCTCGGCGGGCCGACCCAGGCTGTAGCGCGCGGTGGCTGCAGTTTGGCCGTGGTTTGCGGCGCTGCCGTGGCGACTGGTTGGCGACTGTGGTGTGGCTGTGTGTAGCCCCATCCTCGGTGGTTTGAAAGGCGCGGGTGGTTGTGGCGCAGGTGTGGGGCTGCTCCGCACAGGCTGTCGGACGTTGGGCGGTAGCAAGCGCGGGAGGCGCGGCGCGGCGGCGCGCAGAGTGGCGGCCGCTCTCTCGGCCGTCCGCGCCCGCCCGCGACACTGGCTGGGCCTGTGCGTCGAGGCGGCTATTCCTCTGCTGTGCGCTCCGCTCGCTGCGTGTCTCCTCTCGCTCTCGCTGCTCGCTGTGTGTTAACGCGCGTCGTCGAAATGGCAGATCAGGCGGCTACGAACGAGACTGCTGCGGCACCCGCCGCCACCGGCACTACGAAGAAGGCAAAGTCTGCGTCGTCTGCGAAGAAGCCGCGCGCCAAGCCTGCGCACCCGCGCACCTCTGAGATGGTGACGGCCGCCATCAAGAGTCTGAAGGAGCGCGGCGGATCGTCGCTGCAGGCGATCAAGAAGTACATTGCCGCGCACTACAAGCTGGACGCGGAGAAGCTGGCGCCGTTTATCAAGAAGTACCTCAAGTCGGCCGTGGTGGCGGGCGAGCTGGTGCAGACGAAGGGGAAGGGCGCGTCCGGCTCTTTCAAGCTTGCCGGCGCCGGCGGCGGGGCGGCTGAGGGCGGCAAGGCTCGTGCTGGCGGTGCCAAGAAGAAGCGCGCCGCTCCGGCCAGCAAGGAGAAGAAGGGCGCCCGTGCGGCCGGCGCAAAGAAGGCTGGTGGCGTGAAGGCGGCGACTGGTCGGAAGGCGGGCGCCGCCAAGAAGGCGTCTGCGGCGTCGGCCGCTCCCGCCGGTGCGAAGAAGGCGGCTGCTGCCAAGCCGGCCAAGGCCAAGTCGCCGTCGAAGGCGAAGAAGGCCGCCAAGGTTCCGACGAAGAAGCCGAAGGCGCCGCGCCCGAAGAAGGCGACGACGCCGTCTAAGGCGAAGGCTTCGCCCAAGAAGAAGAAGTAGAGAGGAATGGGAAAGGAAGGGTTGGCGGTTGACTCCGTCGTCCGCACCCCCCGTCCCCGTCGTCTAGTGGCGCGCAACAGACGCGCGGCCCAAAACGGCCCTTCTCAGGGCCATCAAAGCACGTCGGGAAGGTTTTGATTGTCGTGTTTGTGTTGCGGTGTGGTTGTGTCGTCTGGCGTTTCTGTATGCCCGTGTGTGGATACTGTTTGCGTGCCGTGGTGGTTGGATTGCGGGGGGGGGGTCGGTGGCGGGTGCGGGCGGCGGTAGCGGTTTTGTCGTTGCGGTTGATTGTCGCCGTTTTTTTTTTTTGGTCGCGGCCGGCCGACGGTTGGTTTTGTGTCATGTTGTTTGAATACTTTGGTTGGCCTGCCTGCCGTCTTCTCGGATGTGTCTTGTCTTGTGTGTGTGTTCTTGCAACGGGGGCGGGGGACGTTGAGATGTGGAAAGGGTCGGTGGCGTTGGACGTGCCTGGCTTTTTGTTTCGTTTTCTTTTCGAAACGAAGCGGCGGCCGGCCGTGTGGTTGACGGCGTCGGCCGATGGGTATTGTGCGCTTTGAGCGCCGCGCCGGGGAGGCATGATGTTGATTGTTGCGCGCGCCAGCAAGCTGGCAGGGGAGAGCGGCTGTGGCGGACGGACGGGAAGTGGAAGTGGTGTTTTGTCTTTGGTTCTGTGGTTGTGGGGCGAGAGGCGACCGACAAAGTTTGCTCGCGACGGAGTGATGTTAGTGGCCCTTAAAAGGGCCGTTTTGTTTGTTGCGTGCGTGGGCGGTGCCCAGCGGCTGGCGCGGTGTTTAGGCGCGCTCGCCGCGGATGCGGCGCGCGAGCTGGATGTCCTTGGGCATGATGGTGACGCGCTTGGCGTGGATTGCGCACAGGTTGGTGTCTTCGAAGAGGCCGACGAGGTAGGCCTCGCTGGCCTCCTGCAGGGCCATGACCGCGGAGCTCTGGAAGCGCAGGTCGGTCTTGAAGTCCTGGGCGATCTCGCGCACTAGGCGCTGGAATGGCAGCTTGCGGATGAGCAGCTCTGTGCTCTTCTGGTAGCGCCTGATTTCTCGCAGGGCGACGGTGCCCGGCCTGTAGCGGTGGGGCTTCTTGACGCCGCCGGTGGCGGGCGCGCTCTTCCTCGCCGCCTTGGTGGCGAGCTGTTTGCGCGGCGCCTTTCCGCCGGTGGACTTGCGGGCCGTTTGCTTTGTGCGGGCCATAGCGGTAGCGGTTAGCGGAGCGGCGTGGAGGCGAGCGAGGTGCTGCGTCGGGTGCTGCCTTGACGACACGGGCGCGCGCCAGCCTTCGCCTTCGCCTTCGCTGCACTGGTGAGGGTTGACCCTCGGCTTGAAACGGAAGTTTTAGCGCGGGAGCGCTTCGCCTTCCTCATGGCGGTGTGGTGAGTGGAGTCCTGGCAGATGAGATGGGCGTGACGGTGTGCATGTTGCTTTTTTTTTTTTTTTTTTTTTTTTTTTTTTTTTTTTTTTTTTTTTTTTTTTTTTTTTTTTTTTTTTTTTTTTTTTGCGAAAGATAAAAGGATAGTCAGAGGTATAGTTAGAGAGGCGGAAAACGAACGGCCGAAATGGCTGGCCGGAGGGGAGAATAAATCATGCTGATGGATGAGGAAATAGTCCTGGCACTGCATTGCTATCCGGGATACTGAAGATAGAGCTTGGGGAGATGGCCCTGCACTTGAAGGTGAGAGAGTTCGGCCATGAACTGCCATTCGTCGGGCGTGAAGATGGGATGTTTGGCAATGAGGAGTAACTCCTTCTTGGACAAGAAATTGAGCCACCTGAGCTGATACTGGGTGAAGTGATGGGGGTGATGGGGGAGGGGAGGCCGAACTCCTTTGAGACAGTAGGGGTACGGGTGGTCAAAGAAGGGGTAAGACCCGTCCTGGAGCGATGTCACAAGGCCCTTAAGGAAAGGCCGTATCTCGCGGGCAGCTGGAAAGAGGGGTTGCCGCAACCTCTGGAGGATGGACTGCTCTACCGGGGAGGAGTCGGTTGTTGCCACAGCACGCTGACCTGCTGACGTCGGAACTGAGTGGGACGACGGAGGCGGCACATCGGTGTCCATAGGCGCAACCACTTGCGTCGCGGCAGGGGACGGAGCGGCGGTCGGCCGTGCGGCCGCATCAACCCCCAATGGCCTTCGCACGGGCGGGGCGGCGGCGGGAACCGCCGACGTCTTCTTGGGGCGCTGCAACCTCTCGATGAGCGGCTGCTCCACAGGGGAGGAGTCGGTCATTGTCACAGCACGGTGGCCGGCAGGCGTCGTAACTGAGTGGGACGGCTGCGGCGGCACATCTTCGGTGTCCATAGGCGCAACCACTTGCGTCGCGGCAGGGGACGGGTCGGCAGGTGCCTGCGTGGCCGCATCGACCCCCGCCGGCCGGGGCACGGGGGGGGCGGCGGCGGAAACCGCCGACGTCTTCTTGACGGCTCGAAGCTCATCGCGCAGCTGCTGGAGCTGGCGATGGACGGCCGTGAGCTCTTCTTTCAGCGCGGCCCGTTCGGCCGCAAAGGCGGCTTGGAAGCCGGCCATAGCGTGGTCGGTGGCGGCTTCAAGACGGCGCGGCTCGCACCCCGCGCCGGAGCGGGGGGGCGGGGCGGCCGACGTGGTCGTGGACGCCGCCGCAGGACGTGGTGCGGCGGACAGACGGCGAAACTCCCGAAGGTAGCCGCAGCTACGCGAATTCGCGGCGTGTGACCCGCCACAGTTCACGCACCTGCTGGCCGAACCACGAGGCTTCGTACAGCGGCGAGTGTCGTGAGCCGCCGCGCACTTCAAGCACGCGACGGCGTTCGTGCACTCCCGCGCGGCATGCCCCAGTTGCTGGCAATTGTAGCACTGGAGGCCCATCCGATGCTGCTGCGTTCGCCTGCGCCGTGGCGGACGTGGGCGGCGGCCGGTGAACCCCAACGCGTGGAGGAGAACTTCCAGTGCGGCGGCAAACTGCTGTACAGCCATAGCGTGACGTGCGCGGTGACAGTAGCAATGTGTCGCAGCGAGTCGAGCAGCGAATACTAACTCGGTATGCGCGCCAGCCACCGTGGTGCGCTTATATGCCCTCGGTTGCGCGTGGTGGGGGGAGGGCGGGCCAGAGTCTATATAGGGGGGCTGGCGCGTGCGCCGGGCGCAGACCGTAGCCGACTCGCTAGCGCCGGGTGAGGAGCCAGCCGCTGCAGCAGACGCTTTGCTTGCCTTGAGCTTTTTGAGGATTTAGAAGAGATGACTGGCCGCGGCAAGGGAGGAAAGGGGCTCGGCAAGGGTGGCGCCAAGCGGCACCGCAAGGTGTTGCGCGACAACATCCAGGGCATCACGAAGCCCGCGATCCGCCGCCTGGCTCGCAGGGGCGGCGTGAAGCGCATCTCTGGTCTGATCTACGAGGAGACCCGCGGAGTGCTGAAGGTGTTCCTGGAGAACGTGATCCGCGACGCGGTGACGTACACTGAGCACGCCAAGCGCAAGACTGTGACGGCCATGGACGTGGTGTACGCCCTGAAGAGGCAGGGGCGCACCCTGTACGGTTTCGGCGGTTAGGCGCGTCGCAGCCGGTGTGCTGTGCCGCGTTGGCCTTCCCGCGGCCGTGGGAGAGACGAAAACGGCCCTTTTCAGGGCCACCACACTGTTCGGAAATTGAAAAGTGCGAAAGAGTCTGTGTTGTTGCTGCGTGTGTTGCCTGCCTGCCTTGTTTCTTTCATTCTTCATTTCGTTTGCGTTTGACTGACGTGACGTGACTGGGAGAAAGGAAAGGAAGCGGGTCTTGTGGCTGTGTGTGTGTGTGTGTGTGTGTGTGTGTGTGTGTGTGTGTGTGCGTGCGCGCGCGCGCGAGAGAGGGCGTTGTGTGTTTGTTTTGTTTATCGATCGATGGAGACGCCGGGCTGTGTGTTGTTGTTGTTGTTGTTGTTGTTGTTGTGCGAGAGGCGGTGAATATTTGCGTGGTTTTGGCTGTGTGTTTGCGGCGGCGTTGGAGTTGCCGAGGCAAGGCGTGCCCATAGGCGGCCGGATCAGCTGTTTCGTTTGTATGGGGCGCGCGGGAGTGGAGGGCGGTGTGTCGACACGCTCGTTTAACAGTTGGTGATTATTGCTGTCGTTGTCGTTTGGAAGGCGACTGTGCGTGCGTGGAGGTGCTTGAGGCAAACGAAAAACAAAAGAGAAACGTGTGTGTGGCCACACGGGCTGTGGACGACAAGATGGCGGCGGCTCTTCTTGTTGTTCTTCTCTCTTTCCTTTAGTCCTCTACCGTTAGAGGGGGAGTTGGTGGAGGTTATTGTCGCCTGTGGACATTTGCTCCTCTTTTCTGTGTGTTGTTCTTATCTTTGGTAGTGTGCTTTTTCGGACGTTGCTGTTTGTTGAGAGTGATTATGTGTTCTGTTTGTGCTACTGCTGGAGTAGCGACTCGGGTCTTGCACATCTGTCCCTGTGGTGTTCATATTGCCCAAGGGTCAAGACGTAATAGTCATTTTCTGAATTCCGCGCGGTGGCGTAGAACGCTTGTGCCAGGGCGCGGAATCGTGTTGTGGGTGGTTGTAGGCAGGTCTGCCGCGGGGACGTGTAAGGCCCGTCGTAGAGCGCTCTGCTTTGGACCCTTCTGTAGGCGATGCATCGTCGACCTGGCTGCATAGCCCCTATAGAGGGCGCGCATATTTCCAGTATCGCTACCCCTGTTGCGGGGTCGAGGGAACAGGGGTACAGGATCTGCATCCTGGCGTGAGCGTTTGTGCCAAGTTGCCCTATGTGACACTTCGATGTCAGGCGTGACACCGAGGTACCTCGCAGAATATCTGCCCCTGCAATCGTAGCAGTTGGTATGGTCTTCTTGCCGGCGGCGGCTGTGGAAGTGAAGTTAAGTTAAAGTAAAGTAAAGTAAAGCAAAGCGCGGCGAGGACGACTGAAATTTTGCTTTGGACGTAGGTTTGTGTGGTGGCCCTGAAAAGGGCCGATTGTTGTGAGCCGAGCCGGGCCGGCAAAGCGCGTTGCGTGCAGGGGAGCACGCAGCGCTGCTGGGCGGCGGGTCCGCGTGCCGATTGCCTGGCCTCTCTGTTTAGGCCTTCTTCTCGGTCTTCTTTGGCAGCAGGACGGCCTGGATGTTGGGCAGGACACCACCCTGTGCGATGGTGACGCCCGACAGGAGCTTGTTGAGCTCCTCGTCGTTGCGGATGGCAAGCTGCAGGTGGCGCGGGATGATGCGCGTCTTCTTGTTGTCGCGGGCCGCGTTTCCGGCCAGCTCGAGCACCTCAGCCGCGAGGTACTCCATGACGGCGGCGAGGTAGACGGGCGCCCCGGCGCCGACGCGCTCGGCGTAGTTTCCCTTGCGCAGGAGGCGGTGGATTCTGCCGACCGGGAACTGGAGCCCGGCCCTGCTTGAGCGGGACTTTGACTTGCCCTTGACTTTGCCTCCCTTTCCGCGTCCGGACATGGCGATGCGCTGTGGTGTAAAAAAACGAGACGAGACGAAGGACGGTGCGAGCCGCAGCGAGTCGAGCAGCGGAGTGGCGGCGCCGCCAGGGGTGGGGGTCCTTTATGCTCTCGGGTGCGGCGGCCGGTTGCGCTCGCGGCCCATTGGTCGGCGGCCGCAACGGGGCGAGCTGGTAAAGGTGCGGCGGCGGGGCGCGCTGGGTGCCACTGTGTGGGGAGACGCTGACTAGAGCGGAGCGCTTGCTGCTGGTGTTGCTGCCGTACGTTCTTGTTTGTTTGCGATGCCGCCCAAGACTAGCGGGAAGGCCGCCAAGAAGGCTGGCAAGGCGCAGAAGAACATTTCGAAGGGCGACAAGAAGAAGAAGCGCAAGAGGAAGGAGAGCTATGCCATCTACATCTACAAGGTGCTGAAGCAGGTGCACCCTGACACGGGCATCTCGTCGAAGGCGATGAGCATCATGAACAGCTTCGTGAACGACATTTTCGAGCGCATCGCGGCCGAGGCGTCTCGCCTGGCGCACTACAACAAGCGCTCGACCATCACGTCCCGCGAGATCCAGACCGCTGTGCGGCTGTTGCTGCCTGGCGAGCTGGCCAAGCACGCCGTGAGCGAGGGCACGAAGGCGGTGACCAAGTACACGAGCTCCAAGTAAGGAGGTGGCTCTGGAATGGAAGGAGATCCTCCGTTGCGAGAGCGGCAAAACGGCCCTTTTCAGGGCCACCAAATGGCCTTTGCGGGAAGGGCGGAATTGTTGTTGTTGTTGTTTTTGTTTTGTTTTGTGTGTGAGTGGGTGGACGGTGGCAATAGCTACCGCTTTGGTTGCGACGCGACGGGGTGGGGTGGCCGATGCGATGAATAATTTGATTGTTTATGGGGCGCGTCGCGTGTCGCGTGTTGCGGGGTGCGGCCACGGTGTGACGTGGAATGGAGGCACGTGCGCACAAGTCGTTGTCTGCGAGGGGGGGGGGGGGAAGTGCGATCGGTGATGTGCCCTTTGGATGGAGGTGCCGGTTAGTTACGTGACGGGTGGAAACGACACGCGATTGTTGGGAATGTCAGTGTGTAACGACGGCCGTTTGCGGGTCGGTTTGCACGCCATATATGGCGAGGGTGAAATGTGTCTGTAAATGCAGCGTGGAGGCGTGTGAGTGACGTTTAAATGTGAACGCGCATTGAGACACACCACTGTGTATTGCATTGTACGGGCGACACGCACGATGATATGTACCTTTCCCCCGACTCTGATTTCGATAGTCGTGTCTGACCGACTGTGTCTGCTTGTGTGCGTACGACGCACGCACACCGACGTCGTCATTGAAGATGCATGCTCGCGTGTCCAGTGCAGTACAGTAGAGTAAGCGCGACGCTAGAAGACGACGGTCGCTTTGGCGAATGTGCGTACACGTGTTTGTGTGTATGTCGGTGATGTGGTCCGATCCGTCGCCTCTGGGAAACTGTCGATCGGCGCGGTACACCGGACGTCTTGAACACCCGTCATACCGTCATACCGTCATACCGTTGGTACACCGTCGCGCTGAGAACGGTTACCGAAAGGTGAACGAACCTCTGATCGGTCGAATGTCTGGGCAGAACGTGAGGAGAGAATGGTGGAGGAAAGGACAGAGGGGAAAAAACAAATATATATATAGAGAGAGAGAGAGAGAGAGAGAGAGAGAGAGAGAAAACGGAAAAAAAACCAAACAAAACGGAGAAACGCAGTGTAGAGCAACGGAACGTTCCCGTGTCGGAGGTGTATTGTAGCCGCACTGAAATGCGCGTAACGGCGCGGCGGCAAGTGTCTGCCGTGGTGAACGTTACCTTTGACGGCTGAATTGTGCGTTGCGTTGCTTTGCTTTCCCGGATGTGTATGTAACGTAACGTTCGTTGAGATGGTTCTGAGGAAGAATGTACGACAGTGCCCGTGCCGTCTATGTTCGTGTGCAAAGCCATTGTGTGTGTGTGTGTGTGTGTGTGTGTTGTTTTGAGAATTGCGTCCGGGAATGGCGGTGGGCGTGCCCTGCATGTGGCCCGGAAGGCTGTTCGTTTCGCGGTAGTGTGTGGACAGGGGAGGGGCACGCGTAACGCTGCTGGCATGGCATGGCATGGCATTCGGGAGATGGGAGGGGGCAAACGAAGAAAACAAGACGCGGAGGCTATAAAGACGGGGAGGGGCGCGGTGTGGGTGGCTTGCGCTGCGCTCGGCTGGCGCGTGCGGCGTTGTTTTTGTGCAAAAGAAGAGAAAACGAATGGGTTGCCGGGAGGGGGCCGTTGTGGTGTAGCCGCAGACGCGGCTGTCAGTGAACGTGGTGAGACCGAGGGATGCGGGAGGGGCGGGGGCGGGGAAGACGCTAGAAGAAGGAGAAAAACGCTGCTGCAACCAACATAAAAATTGAGGCCCTTTGTAACCTGCCAGCAACAAAACAACAACAAAAAAAAAAAAAGGCGTCTATCAACATTGAATGTAAATGGAAATGGACCCAAGTGTAACCTCCCCGCACAAATAGTCGTAAGTAAGTGAGTGAGTGAGTGAGTGAGTGAGTGAGTGAGTGAATGATGATAAAAATGTGCCAGAATGTTGTTAACGTCCCTAGAAAATGAACGAACGAAGATTGATGAGAAACGCGCGATAATATGATGAATGGAAATAATGAACCATGAACATCTCAACAGACATAATTGAAAACCCGATAAACGTTGTAAGGGCAGCGCTGGCTGACCTTCGGCCCTGTGTATTCTGAAACGCCCCCCTTTGAACAACAATGTATACAAAACTGTGCTTAAACTGACACACAATATTTTGAGCGCAACGCAATCTGACTATCAAAGATCCCTGCAAAAGAATGGCCCTGAGTAACATTAAAGTACACCTGTCGGAAATCACTTACCTCACAAAAATCTTCATTACTCGAACTACTGCAATACAGCGAGCACCACTGCTGCCAGCTAAATAAGAGATTCCAAACTACGGAGGGCACTAACTACCGATAGGGATAGTTAGCAAAGTAAAGATGTTTAATAGAGAACAACAAACAATGTATTTACCCTTAATATCATCACCAGTCATAATATATGTAATTTGAAACGTCCGCCATCTCTGTCCTCACATGCACCAGTGCTGGCGGCTCACCCCTAACTGCGCAACGCTACGCGCTGTTCACATCCAGCCTATAGCAGTTCATGACAACAACAATGCAAACTAGCCACAGACTGCACACAGCACAGGCAGTGATTTTCACGCGGAGCGCTACGTGGCATTACCAATATAAAAATCTAAACAAACAGCGTACGTACAAATTAGAATAAAAAGAGCAAAGATCGTTACGTCAAAAAAAAAAAAAAAAAAACAAAAAAGACAAAAGAGAAAAAACAAACTGCATCTATATGTGCTCTTAACTGTAGATACCTGTACACAGCGTCGTGCAATGAATGCCGGCTCACATTTAATTTTGATTGTTGGAGGAAATGCGTAGGAAATATTATTTAAATGGAAATGAATGGTTGTACTTTAAAAAAGTTTGTTTGGAAACAAAGTATTATTGGGGCATTTTGTTGTGAAGAAAATAGTTACAATTGACATACAGTATTAGATTTGCGCAATGCAGCTTCATTACCTTACCTGTAATAACAGTATGCATCGTCCCGAACGGAGACCAGAGTCGCGAGAAGAGCACGCCGCCGCCCGCTCAGTACAACCGTCCACTCGCTAATACTGTCGACTGACTACTACCTCTCCCGACCCGCCACATATAGATGACAACTGTTCCTGCCGACCCGCTACGTGCTACTAGTGTCGTGTGGCGCAGACTAGCGACGATAAGAAACGCTCTGGTCAGAGATTGTGTCGTGCCTCGCCATCGCTGGTAATGAGTACATACGTGTTTCAGCGCGCGTACCGGAAGACGCAGTGCGGAGCCAGAGACTGTGTTGTCGAGGCCGTCGACGCAGTGCATGTCGGTCGGTCGAGTGCGTGCGGGAGGGCAGAGAGGCAGCGTCGGCACGGAGATGCACGCACGGGGGCTGCGGCGTGGCGCGTTTGCGGTAGGCGCCTTTGGTGGCAACGGCCGGGACAAGCAGCGGTGTATGGTGTGGTGCGGGCCGGACAGGGGCGGAGGAGGAGGAGGAGGCGGCGCGACGATGGCATTGGGGCGGAAACGGGGACGGGGACGGCGACGGCGGATGTTGAGAGGCGTCACGCGCGGACCGACACAGACGCACAGATAGATAGGTAGGAAGAAGAAGAAGGGGCGGCTGGTGAGTGAGTGCAATTTAGGCGGTAGACACAAGAGGTCGGCACGGCATTTGCGTGATGTGGCGTTGTGACGGGGTGTGCTCGCTTGCCTCGTTTTGTTGATGCGCGCAGGAAGATGTGCAGAGCAGCGGCGGGCGGCTCGGCTCGGTTCGGTTTGGCCCGGCGGGCCGCGCTGTTGTCGCGGACGTGAGCGCCCCCTGGCGGGTGGCCGGAGGCGGCGCGGCGTGTTGGACGTGTGGCTGGCGGCAGTGCACAATTGCGAGTGGCTGGCGGTGTGGCGGTTGGCGCGTCGGGCGGCCGAGAGAGAGGAGAGGTATGTGTTTGCGGGCGCCTTTGCTGCGCGGCGTCGTGCAGGGCGGGCGGGCGGGCGCCTGTCGACTGTGTGTGTGTGTGTGTGTGTGTGTGTGTGGCGAATTGGCGGCGTTGTGCTCCGGCCGAAGGCGTCTGGAGAGGAGAGTTGGTCGTGATGTCATGTCGCGCCGTGTCATGTTTGCGAAACGGCTGCCGAGAGGTGTGGTGGTAGCGAGCCGGTCGGTGTCGGTGCGATGGGAATGTGCGTTTGGCGGTTTCGGTGTGCTTTTTGCGGCGTGAGAGTGGGGCGGGCGGGCAGGCTTGCTGTTGTTGGTTCCTTGTGTCTTGTGTGTAGCTTGATGGCAACGTGGAAGGGCGCCGGTTTCGAGCCGTGCGTGTGGTTGTCGACGTTGACTGGTTGGGGTGTGCCGTTGCACGTGCATGTTTTGGGTCGTTGGTGTGGTTTTGGCTGGCTGGCTGGCTGGCTGGCTGTGTGTGTGTACGACGGGAAGGGGGAGGCGGCGGTGGATAGTGCAGTAGTTGTGTCGTTGGCACGGGCGTCGGGTGCGGCTGTGCGTAGTGGCGGAAAGGTGTCGGTTGCGGGAAGCGAGGCCGTCGTTGGCGGTGTCGCGTGCCTTCGTGAATCGAGTGGGGGCGGGGAAAGGAGCAGCGTGCCGCTGCGTCGTGGCCGTTAGCCAGAGGCTGTGCTTTGATAGTTTTGTGGACGGTTCGTGCGAGGCGATTTGTTGCCTGCCCTATGTTTGTTTGTTTGTTGTTTTGGAGACGACGACTGGTTGGTGGCGTGCGCGCGAGCGAAGTGGCGGTGTGCGTTTCCCGTGTCGACTGCCGGCCGGCGACAGGTGCGCCGTCGGTGGGGTGGGTGGCCGGCACAAGTAGGGGCGGCGGCGTCGTTGCGGTGTGTTTGTGTTGTCGGCGACAGCTGTTTGTGCGGTGCGTGTGAATGGTGGTGCAAACGTGTGCTGGCGTTGAGGCTGCGACCGCGGCGTGTTGTTGGTTGATGTTGAACAGCGGCTGTGTGCGGTGGTGGTGTTGCCGCACGTGCATCCGGCCCGGCGCGGAAAGCGCAGTTGCGGCGGCCCTTCGGTGCCAGCCACGTCGCGTGAGCGGCGGGTTGCTCTGGTCGACACGTGGTGCTCTGGTTTGTTGTTTGGTGCCCTTTGGCCGGTGGGTGGTCCGTGTGTCTCGGTATCTGGTCGTGGTCGTGCTGCCCGTTTGTCGGCGTTGTCCTGTGGCTTCGCTTTTGTTTTTGCGGCGTGCCGACGACCCGACGCGACCTTTACACCCAAAGTGTGGCGCCCGAAGGTGAACCAACGTCGTAATCCGACCTGGGCGCTTAAGCTCTAAGCCTAAGCTGAGCGAACCGAACCTGTAGCGTTGCGTAGCGTGAGGTGCGGTGAGGTCAGCCTCAGCGCCAAGTAAGCCAAGCTGTCCGGCCGTGAGGTGGGTGGGTAGGTAGGTGCGGCTGCTGCGGCCACCTGACGCCCGACGTGTGTTTGAATGCTTAACCTAAGTTTGAGGCTTAACCTAACCCAAGTGGCCTTAACCTAACCTAACCTAACCTAACCTCTGACGCCCGACGTGTGTTTGAATGCTTAACCTAAGTTTGACGCTTAACCTAACACCGACCCTTAACCTAACCGAGGTGCCCCTAACCTAACCTTAATGTAACGTAACCTAACCTAACCTCTGACGCCTGACGTGTGTTTTGAATGCTTAACCTAACCCAAGTGCCCTTAACCTAACCCACGTCCACCGAACCTAACCGAGACGTGTGAACCTAATGTCTAACTCGTAACGCGTGATGTTGGCTGTCGTGTGTGCTGACGGCAGATTGGGTTGGTCTGTAGTTGCGGATTTCGGGTTTGCCTCGGGGAGGGGTTGGCTCGTAAGCGGCGAGGGGCGCTCCGGCGGAGCATGTTGCTTTGCAGGCGGCGCCCGTTTTTGCGGCGGGCACAATTGAAATTGTTGGGAAACGAACGAAAGGGCTGTGAATGTTGGCGGGCGAGAGGAGGAGGACGTGGCCCGACGGCTGCGGGCCGATCGGGAAACGGTGGGAGGGCGATGGGGCGGCGGAGGTGCGTTTGCACGGCCGTCATCGCCGCACGCCTCCGCTTGTGTGGCTGTGGCGCCGGCCGCGCTGGCCGGGCTGCCGCGGCGACGGTGCGGGGCTTTTGCCGAAGGTTTGGCCATTGTGGCCGGTCGCCGGCTGGGGCTGTGGGGGCGGCATTTGGGCGTGGGCGGCGATTCTCGGCGGGCCGACCCAGGCTGTAGCGCGCGGTGGCTGCAGTTTGGCCGTGGTTTGCGGCGCTGCCGTGGCGACTGGTTGGCGACTGTGGTGTGGCTGTGTGTAGCCCCATCCTCGGTGGTTTGAAAGGCGCGGGTGGTTGTGGCGCAGGTGTGGGGCTGCTCCGCACAGGCTGTCGGACGTTGGGCGGTAGCAAGCGCGGGAGGCGCGGCGCGGCGGCGCGCAGAGTGGCGGCCGCTCTCTCGGCCGTCCGCGCCCGCCCGCGACACTGGCTGGGCCTGTGCGTCGAGGCGGCTATTCCTCTGCTGTGCGCTCCGCTCGCTGCGTGTCTCCTCTCGCTCTCGCTGCTCGCTGTGTGTTAACGCGCGTCGTCGAAATGGCAGATCAGGCGGCTACGAACGAGACTGCTGCGGCACCCGCCGCCACCGGCACTACGAAGAAGGCAAAGTCTGCGTCGTCTGCGAAGAAGCCGCGCGCCAAGCCTGCGCACCCGCGCACCTCTGAGATGGTGACGGCCGCCATCAAGAGTCTGAAGGAGCGCGGCGGATCGTCGCTGCAGGCGATCAAGAAGTACATTGCCGCGCACTACAAGCTGGACGCGGAGAAGCTGGCGCCGTTTATCAAGAAGTACCTCAAGTCGGCCGTGGTGGCGGGCGAGCTGGTGCAGACGAAGGGGAAGGGCGCGTCCGGCTCTTTCAAGCTTGCCGGCGCCGGCGGCGGGGCGGCTGAGGGCGGCAAGGCTCGTGCTGGCGGTGCCAAGAAGAAGCGCGCCGCTCCGGCCAGCAAGGAGAAGAAGGGCGCCCGTGCGGCCGGCGCAAAGAAGGCTGGTGGCGTGAAGGCGGCGACTGGTCGGAAGGCGGGCGCCGCCAAGAAGGCGTCTGCGGCGTCGGCCGCTCCCGCCGGTGCGAAGAAGGCGGCTGCTGCCAAGCCGGCCAAGGCCAAGTCGCCGTCGAAGGCGAAGAAGGCCGCCAAGGTTCCGACGAAGAAGCCGAAGGCGCCGCGCCCGAAGAAGGCGACGACGCCGTCTAAGGCGAAGGCTTCGCCCAAGAAGAAGAAGTAGAGAGGAATGGGAAAGGAAGGGTTGGCGGTTGACTCCGTCGTCCGCACCCCCCGTCCCCGTCGTCTAGTGGCGCGCAACAGACGCGCGGCCCAAAACGGCCCTTCTCAGGGCCATCAAAGCACGTCGGGAAGGTTTTGATTGTCGTGTTTGTGTTGCGGTGTGGTTGTGTCGTCTGGCGTTTCTGTATGCCCGTGTGTGGATACTGTTTGCGTGCCGTGGTGGTTGGATTGCGGGGGGGGGGTCGGTGGCGGGTGCGGGCGGCGGTAGCGGTTTTGTCGTTGCGGTTGATTGTCGCCGTTTTTTTTTTTTGGTCGCGGCCGGCCGACGGTTGGTTTTGTGTCATGTTGTTTGAATACTTTGGTTGGCCTGCCTGCCGTCTTCTCGGATGTGTCTTGTCTTGTGTGTGTGTTCTTGCAACGGGGGCGGGGGACGTTGAGATGTGGAAAGGGTCGGTGGCGTTGGACGTGCCTGGCTTTTTGTTTCGTTTTCTTTTCGAAACGAAGCGGCGGCCGGCCGTGTGGTTGACGGCGTCGGCCGAGGGTATTGTGCGCTTTGAGCGCCGCGCCGGGGAGGCATGATGTTGATTGTTGCGCGCGCCAGCAAGCTGGCAGGGGAGAGCGGCTGTGGCGGACGGACGGGAAGTGGAAGTGGTGTTTTGTCTTTGGTTCTGTGGTTGTGGGGCGAGAGGCGACCGACAAAGTTTGCTCGCGACGGAGTGATGTTAGTGGCCCTTAAAAGGGCCGTTTTGTTTGTTGCGTGCGTGGGCGGTGCCCAGCGGCTGGCGCGGTGTTTAGGCGCGCTCGCCGCGGATGCGGCGCGCGAGCTGGATGTCCTTGGGCATGATGGTGACGCGCTTGGCGTGGATTGCGCACAGGTTGGTGTCTTCGAAGAGGCCGACGAGGTAGGCCTCGCTGGCCTCCTGCAGGGCCATGACCGCGGAGCTCTGGAAGCGCAGGTCGGTCTTGAAGTCCTGGGCGATCTCGCGCACTAGGCGCTGGAATGGCAGCTTGCGGATGAGCAGCTCTGTGCTCTTCTGGTAGCGCCTGATTTCTCGCAGGGCGACGGTGCCCGGCCTGTAGCGGTGGGGCTTCTTGACGCCGCCGGTGGCGGGCGCGCTCTTCCTCGCCGCCTTGGTGGCGAGCTGTTTGCGCGGCGCCTTTCCGCCGGTGGACTTGCGGGCCGTTTGCTTTGTGCGGGCCATAGCGGTAGCGGTTAGCGGAGCGGCGTGGAGGCGAGCGAGGTGCTGCGTCGGGTGCTGCCTTGACGACACGGGCGCGCGCCAGCCACCGTGGTGCGCTTATATGCCCTCGGTTGCGCGTGGTGGGGGGAGGGCGGGCCAGAGTCTATATAGGGGGGCTGGCGCGTGCGCCGGGCGCAGACCGTAGCCGACTCGCTAGCGCCGGGTGAGGAGCCAGCC
>NW_026046384.1:25000-26090 GCF_023864275.1 Schistocerca cancellata | reverse complement strand
CAAGTTGTGCCTTAACCTAACCCAAGTTGTGCCTTAACCTAACCCAAGTTGTGCCTTAACCTAACCCAAGTTGTGCCTTAACCTAACCCAAGTTGTGCCTTAACCTAACCCAAGTTGTGCCTTAACCTAACCCAAGTTGTGCCTTAACCTAACCCAAGTTGTGCCTTAACCTAACCCAAGTTGTGCCTTAACCTAACCCAAGTTGTGCCTTACCCTGCTCTGTAATTGGCATATGACACGTTACATTAATGTATTGTCCAACCGCAACCCGCTCAGAATGTTGTGTACACAGCTACGTGTCATCTCCCCATAACAGCTGCATTGCAGTGTGGTACGCCATAGAGACGTGTGGGAGTAATGGACGCAGTGGATGGCGATCAGCATGAGCCGTCTGTTCATGTAGTGGCGCGTGTATGCAGACGTAGTAGTCTCTTCTCACACAATGTGATAGCACGGTGCCCCGCGTTCCACATCTGCGACATGCTACAGAGGCCGGTTGACAGTTGGTCGCGCAATGGACATCGCATACGTACGGGGGCACCTTCCACGTGCCCTCTAGTCGGGCACATTTTGTTGCGTGGATGTGAGCGGATGTAGTGTGTCTTGACACCTGACAGGCAGGCATGCAATAATAGTTGACTTTGCAAACGGGGATGGACGTGTACGTTTACTGGTGACGTTACGCAAATGAACAACTGGTAACCCGTTGTGGTGCGGTTGTCCTTGCTGGAGGTACATCTGTGAGGGCAACGATCGGTACAGCTACGAAGCGGTCCCCACCATACCAACGAACGTGAATGTGAATCTGGGTGTGAAGCGATACGCGGCTGTGGGTGGGTGGGACTGTCCCCGGCCGGTGAGGGGGGGCCGCCCGGCGTGCTGGCCGCGCGGTGCGTGGGCGCACGCGCTACAGCCGGCTGGTGGGGGCGCCCAGTGGCAGGCGCGCCGGCCGACGGACGCGGCAGGCGGCGCAGCTGCGCGCCGGGGCACCCTGCGCGCGGCGCCGTGCAGCCAAAGTGGGTCCTCGCCGGCCCGGTGCGAAGCGCGGTGGACATCTGCAGTGTGCTGGTCCGATTGAGGACTGTGTGCG
>NW_026046384.1:10000-15000 GCF_023864275.1 Schistocerca cancellata | reverse complement strand
TAACCCATCTTGCACCTTAACCTAACCTATGTTGCACCTTAACCTAACCTGTGTTGCACCTTAACCTACCTCAATTTGCACCGCAATGTAACGCAATTTGCACCGCAATGTAACGCAATTTGCACCGCAATGTAACGCAATTTGCACCGCAATGTAACGCAATTTGCACCGCAATGTAACGCAATTTGCACCGCAATGTAACGCAATTTGCACCGCAATGTAACGCAATTTGCACCGCAATGTAACGCAATTTGCACCGCAATGTAACGCAATTTGCACCGCAATGTAACTCAATTTGCACCGCAATGTAACTCAATTTGCACCGCAATGTAACTCAATTTGCACCGCAATGTAACTCAATTTGCACCGCAATGTAACTCAATTTGCACCGCAATGTAACTCAATTTGCACCGCAATGTAATGCAATTTGCACCGCAATGTAATGCAATTTGCACCGCAATGTAATGCAATTTGTACCGCAATCTACCCCCACATTGTGCCTTAACCTAACCCACATTGTGCCTTAACCTAACCCACATTGTGCCTTAACCTAACCCACGTTGTGCCTTAACCTAACCCACGTTGTGCCTTAACCTAACCCACGTTGTGCCTTAACCTAACCCACGTTGTGCCTTAACCTAACCCACGTTGTGCCTTAACCTAACCCAAGTTGTGCCTTAACCTAACCCAAGTTGTGCCTTAACCTAACCCAAGTTGTGCCTTAACCTAACCCAAGTTGTGCCTTAACCTAACCCAAGTTGTGCCTTAACCTAACCCAAGTTGTGCCTTAACCTAACCCAAGTTGTGCCTTAACCTAACCCAAGTTGTGCCTTAACCTAACCCAAGTTGTGCCTTAACCTAACCCAAGTTGTGCCTTAACCTAACCCAAGTTGTGCCTTAACCTAACCCAAGTTGTGCCTTAACCTAACCCAAGTTGTGCCTTACCCTGCTCTGTAATTGGCATATGACACGTTACATTAATGTATTGTCCAACCGCAACCCGCTCAGAATGTTGTGTACACAGCTACGTGTCATCTCCCCATAACAGCTGCATTGCAGTGTGGTACGCCATAGAGACGTGTGGGAGTAATGGACGCAGTGGATGGCGATCAGCATGAGCCGTCTGTTCATGTAGTGGCGCGTGTATGCAGACGTAGTAGTCTCTTCTCACACAATGTGATAGCACGGTGCCCCGCGTTCCACATCTGCGACATGCTACAGAGGCCGGTTGACAGTTGGTCGCGCAATGGACATCGCATACGTACGGGGGCACCTTCCACGTGCCCTCTAGTCGGGCACATTTTGTTGCGTGGATGTGAGCGGATGTAGTGTGTCTTGACACCTGACAGGCAGGCATGCAATAATAGTTGACTTTGCAAACGGGGATGGACGTGTACGTTTACTGGTGACGTTACGCAAATGAACAACTGGTAACCCGTTGTGGTGCGGTTGTCCTTGCTGGAGGTACATCTGTGAGGGCAACGATCGGTACAGCTACGAAGCGGTCCCCACCATACCAACGAACGTGAATGTGAATCTGGGTGTGAAGCGATACGCGGCTGTGGGTGGGTGGGACTGTCCCCGGCCGGTGAGGGGGGGCCGCCCGGCGTGCTGGCCGCGCGGTGCGTGGGCGCACGCGCTACAGCCGGCTGGTGGGGGCGCCCAGTGGCAGGCGCGCCGGCCGACGGACGCGGCAGGCGGCGCAGCTGCGCGCCGGGGCACCCTGCGCGCGGCGCCGTGCAGCCAAAGTGGGTCCTCGCCGGCCCGGTGCGAAGCGCGGTGGACATCTGCAGTGTGCTGGTCCGATTGAGGACTGTGTGCGTTGAGGATGCGCCGCCGCCCGGCACTCGGCGCCGCGACGCCGTCTGCTGCTCGGTCGCCCCAGCGGTTCTCGCTGGTGGTTTGTATCGCAGTTGTGCAGACGTGTTGGCACGTGCGCTGTGCTGGGAGAGTTCGCTTCGGCACCCACGTGGGGCCTTTGCCCTTCTGTGGCGCTGGCGTTGGAGCTGCCGGTCACCGTAGGTGGCGCGTGTTGTCTCCCGCCGGCAATGCCACGACAGCACGCTCCCGGGCCTCTGTCGGCAGCGGCAAGCTCAGTTGGGAGCACGGGTGGTCGCACCTAAAGCGTCTACTCGCCTAACTCCGGGCGATTGCGCCTCTCTCGAACCCGACCAAGTACTTAGGACGGCGCTGCGCGCCGCCGGGACCTGAGAGGGTTTCGAGGTGTATTGTGCAGGGGAGCTCAGCCTCCTCCTGTTTGCAGAATAATTGAGCGGACGCTTGCGTGTTCGCGCGGGCCCCTGGGACACACTCCCGGGCGGCCGGCTGCTCAGCTCTAGTTGACGCAGCTCCCTGGTTGATCCTGCCAGTAGTCATATGCTTGTCTCAAAGATTAAGCCATGCATGTCTCAGTACAAGCCGCATTAAGGTGAAACCGCGAATGGCTCATTAAATCAGTTATGGTTCCTTAGATCGTACCCACGTTACTTGGATAACTGTGGTAATTCTAGAGCTAATACATGCAAACAGAGGTTGCTGGCAGACAGGCTGGCAGCACACAGAGTTTTGTGCGGGATGAGCGACAGACAGTTCGGCTTCAGAGCTGGGAGATCGGCGTCTGACGCCATCGCCCTGGCTGCGGAGGTCTGTGCCGCTACCCCGCACAAATACGTGGTCGGCATCATGGTAGACATCAGTGGCGCCTTTGACAACCTGTGGTGGCCCTCCCTCTTCTCTCGCCTGCGTGAGAAGGAGTGCCCGAGGTCGCTATATGGTTGTCTGAGGAGCTATTGTGAGAATAGGGAGGTCTGGCTATCGTCCCCTAGCGGGAGAATAAGTAAGAAGATCACCAAGGGGTGTCCTCAGGGATCTGTCCTGGGGCCACTCTTTTGGGACATTAACATGGAATCCCTCTTGGACAATCTACAGAACAGTGACGATGTGCTAGAGGGCATAGCCTACGCGGACGACCTCCTCCTGCTGGTTGGCGGCCGTAGCCGCGAAGACCTAGAGCCGAAAATTGAAAGGGCTATCTCCATCTTGAGTACATGGTGCCATACGACCAAAATGAAGATCTCGCCAACAAAGTCCACGTACCTACTTTTGAAGGGGCAACTAGCCAGGAACCCGACAGTGAGAATAGATGGCTTGCCAGTTCTCAGACGCCATGAAGCGCGATACTTGGGAGTAATCGTCGATGAGAGGTGGACTTATGCATCACATATTGACACTGTCACACATAAATCATTAGAAACACTAAACAACTTAATATCAATTGGTCACAAGCGATTCCATCTGCCACCAGATCTGATCAAATTGTATCACAATAGCATATTGACATCTATCGTAGGGTATGGGTCAGGAGTCTGGGCCCACAGGCTCACGAGGGTTATGCCTGCCATGGCTGTGAGAAGAGTGCAGCGGAACATGCTTCTTAGATCGGTAGGGGCATATAGAACAACACCGGGCGGAGCACTAACGGTGTTAATGGGGCTTTGTCCGCTCGACATTAAAATCAGAGAACAAGCGACATGGTACTGGGTTAAGAAGGGAAACAGGGAGAAAATAGTTGATCTAATGGGGATACATGTGGGCAATAAACTGGAAATTAAACGTAGGGGGGAAGAACTCTGGCAACAACAATGGGACAACGAAGAAACCGGTCGCAGAACATATGAACTACTACCCAACATCAGGGAAAGATTGCAACTAAAACATTTCACGCCATCACGAGGACTGCTGCACTTCCTCACAGGTCATGGACCCTACCCGGCATATTTATGCCGGTTCGGGAAACGGGCTACACCAGCGTGTGACTGTGGGGCCACACCAGGCACCCCAGAACACGTGGTGTATGAGTGCCACCTCTTCGACGACGTAGCAGCGCAATTACGTCAACAGCTACCCAATTTCGACACGTATCACCTGCTCAGGCACGAGGACCATTTCCCAACTCTAAATAAACTGGCGAATGAGATATCACTTAAAGTAATTAAGGAATATCTAAGGAACAACGACTAGATGTCATATACCGAACTTGATCCTGCGCACCTGTCCTGTTCCGCCGGGGCGTGGACTGGCCAGCTGCCTCACGGCTGGAATCCGCCACGTCTGGGATTAGGGGGGGGGGTGCGCCCAATCACTGATCTAGACACTCACGATTTTGACTCTAGGCTAAGTTAGGTTAAACGTAGGATAAGTTAGGACAACAAAATAGTATAGTACTGCAGCGAACAACAACTCCGGCCAGCCCGGTGCCAGGGGCACGTTCACCGGGATTAGCTCGGTGAACAGGGCCACCAAGTAGGTTTATACAACGCTGGCACACCTGTAACGCTGCAGGTAGATGTACATTAGCATAAGTAGAATAAAATAGCATAGAAAAACACAATTCATAATTGAAGTGCCCATAGTGAGAATAAGAAAAACTATCATAGAGTAAGCTGTAGTAGTAATATGAAATTGTATAAACTAGGACCCACTAATCACATAAGGTGGTGGGTTGATATGTATCACATATATTGAAGAATAAAGATTTTTTTTTTTTTTTTTTTTTTTTTTTTTTTTTTAAAAAAAAAAAAAAAAAAAAAAAAACAGAGTCCCGACCAGAGATGGAAGGGACGCTTTTATTAGATCAAAACCAATCGGTCGGCTCGTCCGGTCCGTTTGCCTTGGTGACTCTGAATAACTTTGGGCTGATCGCACGGTCCTCGTACCGGCGACGCATCTTTCAAATGTCTGCCTTATCAACTGTCGATGGTAGGTTCTGCGCCTACCATGGTTGTAACGGGTAACGGGGAATCAGGGTTCGATTCCGGAGAGGGAGCCTGAGAAACGGCTACCACATCCAAGGAAGGCAGCAGGCGCGCAAATTACCCACTCCCGGCACGGGGAGGTAGTGACGAAAAATAACGATACGGGACTCATCCGAGGCCCCGTAATCGGAATGAGTACACTTTAAATCCTTTAACGAGTATCTATTGGAGGGCAAGTCTGGTGCC
>NW_026046384.1:0-2500 GCF_023864275.1 Schistocerca cancellata | reverse complement strand
CCGACAATCGCTCCACCCGCACCCGCACGTGCCCCACCCCAACCGCCCAAATCGCAACTCCAGCGGATGAACGGCGGACTCTTCCCGCACTCGTAACGTGCAATCCGCCCCTATATCTTGCGTTTCATGAAGAGTTATATCGAATATGCCATATTTCTTTTTCCCGCTGTCTCTATACATGCTGTAAGTAGCTCGCTTGCTACAGCAGCAGCAGCAGCAGCAGCACCACCTCCGCGCGCTTCCCTGGGGGCACTGAACCGCAGGATGCGAGACCCCACGCCCAGTGGCAAACAGGGCTCCTCTCAGAATATAGGCGGTCCCTACCCCTCACAACGATGACGGTGGGAGGGCCGTTTTACGAGACCATTTCCTGCGGTGCCAACGCTGTCGTAGAGCCGATACTCCATCTTTGGTACAAGGCAATCATTCCGCTGTAAATCAGTACGTCACTCGTAGTTCAGTCACCTCACAGCACTGCTCAGTAAACTATGCAGGCCCACATAGATAGATTATGATAGATTATATACGCAAATGCCCCTATACATGCTGAACGTCCGTACACACAAAATGAACCACACGTCAGCCACACACTCTATCACACACTACTCTCTGCCTGTAACAGACACAGATACAACTACTAAGCACCAGCATGGACCAACGTCCGGTGCATCCTATCCGCCACAGTACACCAACTACGCTATGATAACCAGACCGGGAGGTCCAATCATAAAACAGAATACCCCACTCGTCCGACAACCACAATTGCTCAGAGAAGCCACCAACACCCACACATGTCCTACACAGGGGTGCACCCATCACCACCACACTGCCTCGTCTTACAGCACAAACACACTGGCAGGAATGAAACACACAGGTCTGCCGCAACCACAGACACGGCTCGCCCCCTCTCACTGGCGAAAAGCGCATCCCGACGTGACATAACTCCTTTGACACACTGACGCTGCCTCGGGCATCCACGTCCTACGGTCGATATCAACGAACCTCCCCCCCCCCCTCCCCCCCACAACACGCCATCCCATACCACATTGTGTACCGTACCCAAACCTAACGTGTACTGTACTACAACGCAATGTGTACCATAACACAACCCAGTTTGTACCTTAACCTAACCTATGTCACCTTAACCTAACCTATGTCACCTTAACCTAACCTATGTCACCTTAACCTAACCTATGTCACCTTAACCTAACCTATGTCACCTTAACCTAACCTATGTCACCTTAACCTAACCTATGTCACCTTAACCTAACCCATCTTGCACCTTAACCTAACCCATCTTGCACCTTAACCTAACCCATCTTGCACCTTAACCTAACCCATCTTGCACCTTAACCTAACCCATCTTGCACCTTAACCTAACCCATCTTGCACCTTAACCTAACCTATGTTGCACCTTAACCTAACCTGTGTTGCACCTTAACCTACCTCAATTTGCACCGCAATGTAACGCAATTTGCACCGCAATGTAACGCAATTTGCACCGCAATGTAACGCAATTTGCACCGCAATGTAACGCAATTTGCACCGCAATGTAACGCAATTTGCACCGCAATGTAACGCAATTTGCACCGCAATGTAACGCAATTTGCACCGCAATGTAACGCAATTTGCACCGCAATGTAACGCAATTTGCACCGCAATGTAACTCAATTTGCACCGCAATGTAACTCAATTGCACCGCAATGTAACTCAATTTGCACCGCAATGTAACTCAATTTGCACCGCAATGTAACTCAATTTGCACCGCAATGTAACTCAATTTGCACCGCAATGTAATGCAATTTGCACCGCAATGTAATGCAATTTGCACCGCAATGTAATGCAATTTGTACCGCAATCTACCCCCACATTGTGCCTTAACCTAACCCACATTGTGCCTTAACCTAACCCACATTGTGCCTTAACCTAACCCACGTTGTGCCTTAACCTAACCCACGTTGTGCCTTAACCTAACCCACGTTGTGCCTTAACCTAACCCACGTTGTGCCTTAACCTAACCCACGTTGTGCCTTAACCTAACCCAAGTTGTGCCTTAACCTAACCCAAGTTGTGCCTTAACCTAACCCAAGTTGTGCCTTAACCTAACCCAAGTTGTGCCTTAACCTAACCCAAGTTGTGCCTTAACCTAACCCAAGTTGTGCCTTAACCTAACCCAAGTTGTGCCTTAACCTAACCCAAGTTGTGCCTTAACCTAACCAAGTTGTGCCTTAACCTAACCCAAGTTGTGCCTTAACCTAACCCAAGTTGTGCCTTAACCTAACCCAAGTTGTGCCTTAACCTAACCCAAGTTGTGCCTTACCCTGCTCTGTAATTGGCATATGACACGTTACATTAATGTATTGTCCAACCGCAACCCGCTCAGAATGTTGTGTACACAGCTACGTGTCATCTCCCCATAACAGCTGCATTGCAGTGTGGTACGCCATAGAGACGTGTGGGAGTAATGGACGCAGTGGATGGCGATCAGCATGAGCCGTCT
>NW_026046383.1:22500-25000 GCF_023864275.1 Schistocerca cancellata | reverse complement strand
CGTGCAATCCGCCCCTATATCTTGCGTTTCATGAAGAGTTATATCGAATATGCCATATTCCCGCTGTCCCTATACATGCTGTAAGTAGCTCGCTTGCTACAGCAGCAGCAGCAGCAGCACCACCTCCGCGCGCTTCCCTGGGGGCACTGAACCGCAGGATGCGAGACCCCACGCCCAGTGGCAAACAGGGCTCCTCTCAGAATATAGGCGGTCCCTACCCCTCACAACGATGACGGTGGGAGGGCCGTTTTACGAGACCATTTCCTGCGGTGCCAACGCTGTCGTAGAGCCGATACTCCATCTTTGGTACAAGGCAATCATTCCGCTGTAAATCAGTACGTCACTCGTAGTTCAGTCACCTCACAGCACTGCTCAGTAAACTATGCAGGCCCACATAGATAGATTATGATAGATTATATACGCAAATGCCCCTATACATGCTGAACGTCCGTACACACAAAATGAACCACACGTCAGCCACACACTCTATCACACACTACTCTCTGCCTGTAACAGACACAGATACAACTACTAAGCACCAGCATGGACCAACGTCCGGTGCATCCTATCCGCCACAGTACACCAACTACGCTATGATAACCAGACCGGGAGGTCCAATCATAAAACAGAATACCCCACTCGTCCGACAACCACAATTGCTCAGAGAAGCCACCAACACCCACACATGTCCTACACAGGGGTGCACCCATCACCACCACACTGCCTCGTCTTACAGCACAAACACACTGGCAGGAATGAAACACACAGGTCTGCCGCAACCACAGACACGGCTCGCCCCCTCTCACTGGCGAAAAGCGCATCCCGACGTGACATAACTCCTTTGACACACTGACGCTGCCTCGGGCATCCACGTCCTACGGTCGATATCAACGAACCTCCCCCCCCCCCTCCCCCCCACAACACGCCATCCCATACCACATTGTGTACCGTACCCAAACCTAACGTGTACTGTACTACAACGCAATGTGTACCATAACACAACCCAGTTTGTACCTTAACCTAACCTATGTCACCTTAACCTAACCTATGTCACCTTAACCTAACCTATGTCACCTTAACCTAACCTATGTCACCTTAACCTAACCTATGTCACCTTAACCTAACCTATGTCACCTTAACCTAACCTATGTCACCTTAACCTAACCCATCTTGCACCTTAACCTAACCCATCTTGCACCTTAACCTAACCCATCTTGCACCTTAACCTAACCCATCTTGCACCTTAACCTAACCCATCTTGCACCTTAACCTAACCTATGTTGCACCTTAACCTAACCTGTGTTGCACCTTAACCTACCTCAATTTGCACCGCAATGTAACGCAATTTGCACCGCAATGTAACGCAATTTGCACCGCAATGTAACGCAATTTGCACCGCAATGTAACGCAATTTGCACCGCAATGTAACGCAATTTGCACCGCAATGTAACGCAATTTGCACCGCAATGTAACGCAATTTGCACCGCAATGTAACGCAATTTGCACCGCAATGTAACGCAATTTGCACCGCAATGTAACTCAATTTGCACCGCAATGTAACTCAATTTGCACCGCAATGTAACTCAATTTGCACCGCAATGTAACTCAATTTGCACCGCAATGTAACTCAATTTGCACCGCAATGTAACTCAATTTGCACCGCAATGTAACTCAATTTGCACCGCAATGTAACTCAATTTGCACCGCAATGTAACTCAATTTGCACCGCAATGTAACTCAATTTGCACCGCAATGTAACTCAATTTGCACCGCAATGTAACTCAATTTGCACCGCAATGTAACTCAATTTGCACCGCAATGTAATGCAATTTGCACCGCAATGTAATGCAATTTGCACCGCAATGTAATGCAATTTGTACCGCAATCTACCCCCACATTGTGCCTTAACCTAACCCACATTGTGCCTTAACCTAACCCACATTGTGCCTTAACCTAACCCACGTTGTGCCTTAACCTAACCCACGTTGTGCCTTAACCTAACCCACGTTGTGCCTTAACCTAACCCAAGTTGTGCCTTAACCTAACCCAAGTTGTGCCTTAACCTAACCCAAGTTGTGCCTTAACCTAACCCAAGTTGTGCCTTAACCTAACCCAAGTTGTGCCTTAACCTAACCCAAGTTGTGCCTTAACCTAACCCAAGTTGTGCCTTAACCTAACCCAAGTTGTGCCTTAACCTAACCCAAGTTGTGCCTTAACCTAACCCAAGTTGTGCCTTAACCTAACCCAAGTTGTGCCTTAACCTAACCCAAGTTGTGCCTTAACCTAACCCAAGTTGTGCCTTAACCTAACCCAAGTTGTGCCTTAACCTAACCCAAGTTGTGCCTTACCCTGCTCTGTAATTGGCATATGACACGTTACATTAATGTATTGTCCAACCGCAACCCGCTCAGAATGTTGTGTACACAGCTACGTGTCATCTCCCCATAACAGCTGCATTGCAGTGTGGTACGCCATAGAGACGTGTGGGAGTAATGGACGC
>NW_026046383.1:10000-12500 GCF_023864275.1 Schistocerca cancellata | reverse complement strand
TCCGCCACAGTACACCAACTACGCTATGATAACCAGACCGGGAGGTCCAATCATAAAACAGAATACCCCACTCGTCCGACAACCACAATTGCTCAGAGAAGCCACCAACACCCACACATGTCCTACACAGGGGTGCACCCATCACCACCACACTGCCTCGTCTTACAGCACAAACACACTGGCAGGAATGAAACACACAGGTCTGCCGCAACCACAGACACGGCTCGCCCCCTCTCACTGGCGAAAAGCGCATCCCGACGTGACATAACTCCTTTGACACACTGACGCTGCCTCGGGCATCCACGTCCTACGGTCGATATCAACGAACCTCCCCCCCCCCCTCCCCCCCACAACACGCCATCCCATACCACATTGTGTACCGTACCCAAACCTAACGTGTACTGTACTACAACGCAATGTGTACCATAACACAACCCAGTTTGTACCTTAACCTAACCTATGTCACCTTAACCTAACCTATGTCACCTTAACCTAACCTATGTCACCTTAACCTAACCTATGTCACCTTAACCTAACCTATGTCACCTTAACCTAACCTATGTCACCTTAACCTAACCTATGTCACCTTAACCTAACCTATGTCACCTTAACCTAACCCATCTTGCACCTTAACCTAACCCATCTTGCACCTTAACCTAACCCATCTTGCACCTTAACCTAACCCATCTTGCACCTTAACCTAACCCATCTTGCACCTTAACCTAACCTATGTTGCACCTTAACCTAACCTGTGTTGCACCTTAACCTACCTCAATTTGCACCGCAATGTAACGCAATTTGCACCGCAATGTAACGCAATTTGCACCGCAATGTAACGCAATTTGCACCGCAATGTAACGCAATTTGCACCGCAATGTAACGCAATTTGCACCGCAATGTAACGCAATTTGCACCGCAATGTAACGCAATTTGCACCGCAATGTAACGCAATTTGCACCGCAATGTAACGCAATTTGCACCGCAATGTAACTCAATTTGCACCGCAATGTAACTCAATTTGCACCGCAATGTAACTCAATTTGCACCGCAATGTAACTCAATTTGCACCGCAATGTAACTCAATTTGCACCGCAATGTAACTCAATTTGCACCGCAATGTAACTCAATTTGCACCGCAATGTAACTCAATTTGCACCGCAATGTAACTCAATTTGCACCGCAATGTAACTCAATTTGCACCGCAATGTAACTCAATTTGCACCGCAATGTAACTCAATTTGCACCGCAATGTAATGCAATTTGCACCGCAATGTAATGCAATTTGCACCGCAATGTAATGCAATTTGTACCGCAATCTACCCCCACATTGTGCCTTAACCTAACCCACATTGTGCCTTAACCTAACCCACATTGTGCCTTAACCTAACCCACGTTGTGCCTTAACCTAACCCACGTTGTGCCTTAACCTAACCCACGTTGTGCCTTAACCTAACCCAAGTTGTGCCTTAACCTAACCCAAGTTGTGCCTTAACCTAACCCAAGTTGTGCCTTAACCTAACCCAAGTTGTGCCTTAACCTAACCCAAGTTGTGCCTTAACCTAACCCAAGTTGTGCCTTAACCTAACCCAAGTTGTGCCTTAACCTAACCCAAGTTGTGCCTTAACCTAACCCAAGTTGTGCCTTAACCTAACCCAAGTTGTGCCTTAACCTAACCCAAGTTGTGCCTTAACCTAACCCAAGTTGTGCCTTAACCTAACCCAAGTTGTGCCTTAACCTAACCCAAGTTGTGCCTTAACCTAACCCAAGTTGTGCCTTACCCTGCTCTGTAATTGGCATATGACACGTTACATTAATGTATTGTCCAACCGCAACCCGCTCAGAATGTTGTGTACACAGCTACGTGTCATCTCCCCATAACAGCTGCATTGCAGTGTGGTACGCCATAGAGACGTGTGGGAGTAATGGACGCAGTGGATGGCGATCAGCATGAGCCGTCTGTTCATGTAGTGGCGCGTGTATGCAGACGTAGTAGTCTCTTCTCACACAATGTGATAGCACGGTGCCCCGCGTTCCACATCTGCGACATGCTACAGAGGCCGGTTGACAGTTGGTCGCGCAATGGACATCGCATACGTACGGGGGCACCTTCCACGTGCCCTCTAGTCGGGCACATTTTGTTGCGTGGATGTGAGCGGATGTAGTGTGTCTTGACACCTGACAGGCAGGCATGCAATAATAGTTGACTTTGCAAACGGGGATGGACGTGTACGTTTACTGGTGACGTTACGCAAATGAACAACTGGTAACCCGTTGTGGTGCGGTTGTCCTTGCTGGAGGTACATCTGTGAGGGCAACGATCGGTACAGCTACGAAGCGGTCCCCACCATACCAACGAACGTGAATGTGAATCTGGGTGTGAAGCGATACGCGGCTGTGGGTGGGTGGGACTGTCCCCGGCCGGTGAGGGGGGGCCGCCCGGCGTGCTGGCCGCGCGGTGCGTGGGCGCACGCGCTACAGCCGGCTGGTGGGGGCGCCCAGT
>NW_026046382.1:0-27606 GCF_023864275.1 Schistocerca cancellata | reverse complement strand
GAGGCGCCGGGGCTTGAACCCGGGACCTTTCACATGCAAAGCGAACGCTCTACCAACTGAGCTACGCCCCCAAGCGCAACAAAGCTGCGCTGTTTTCCATCCTTTGCTACTCTGATGTGCGCGGACATGATGGTTGGTTGGTTTATAGGGGCGAAGGGACCAGTGTACAAAGGCGCGATCACGTTCATTATGCACAAGAGTTCCAAGTAGTTTCGATGCTCTGGTATTACGACTACAAATTCCGTCTGTATTTAAAGTCTTAAATTGAAAGGACAGTCACAAATTGCTCCGTTTTCACTCCTTGTCGACAATCACACAGCGCCTGAGGTAACAAGCACATCTGAAGCCCCATTGTGCACTCGACTGTTGATGCCAACTCACTGCCGCGCACTTTACTACTGTGTACCACTCTTGTCGTCCAACTGCAAAAGACTGGGCCACAACAAGCTTCCGCGTCTCCATTGCACTGCGCAAACTACGAAACGCTCCCCAAACATTGCACTCACCCATGCAGACGACTTTTCCGACTTAACACGACGCTCAACGCAACGCTCACGCTAGTGACAGCCTTATTTAGAGCTTGACGTCGCACCCAAGCGAGTGAGCACATTTCGCCTACGGCTTAGGCCGCCCAACTAGTGTGGCTGCTCGGTCTCTGCAGGCAGCAAGGGGCTGCAAACTTCCCGTGTTCGCGCCTATGTCACCTCCGCTTGCTTGTCAGAGACAGAGTGTCGCAAAACATACAACTCACTCCATGAATTGATTGCTACGGCATCTGTCATCAGCAGTCATAACTAGCAACACCAGTAGCAGCCGACTGCACGTAAAGAATGGGAATGTGCAGTGGGATTTTTGTGAACTCGGCGCAAGGCAGATCTTTCCGACATAGGTTTGAGAATCTTAAGGGAAGACTCGTACTGGTTCTAAATTAAGTATAGGGCTGGGAGGAGGGTGGTTCCTGCGCGTAACAGCACGCTTGCCAATTGTTGCTGCTAATCGTTCGCTCGTATCTGCCTAGACACATTTGCTGGCTGTGAATTATTTCACTTGCATGGCAGTGTGCGCATGTTGGTGTGTTAAAAATTCTGGAGACGCTGGGTATCGATCCCAGTACCTCTCGCATGCTAAGCGAGCGCTCTACCATCTGAGCTACGCCCCCTGATGACGGATAGTGCTACATACAACCATATCAATATCACAGACCCTTGCACTCCCATTATTCCGCAGACAAACACTACTCTCAATGTGTCCGTGAGGGTGTCTTTCAGGTTTCCTGCATTCTGTATCGAATCGTAGTTGGCCAAAATTAAAGTGGCACGCACAACGTCGAAAATAGCGTTCGGCCACCGCTCTGAGTAAGACGAAACGTGTTGTCCACACTCTAGACTTCATTGAGGTTAGGCCGTTATACCTAAGACAGATTTGCACTCGATGACACCTCGACAACAGCCGGTCCTCACATTCACGTCTTGCTCTCCTTACGTCAGTATACATCATATGAGTCTGTGACGCTGGCTTTGCAACATCTTGCGTGTCTTTAGGCTCGCCGCGACCAACACTTACCATGCACTGTCCACAAAACATGGAGGCGCCGGGGGCTTGAACCCGGGACCTTTCACATGCAAAAGCGAACGCTCTACCAACTGAGCTACGCCCCCAAGCGCAACAAGCTGCGCTGTTTTCCATCCTTTGCTACTCTGATGTGCGCGGACATGATGGTTGGTTGGTTTATAGGGGCGAAGGGACCAGTGTACAAAGGCGCGATCACGTTCATATGCACAAGAGTTCCAAGTAGTTTCGATGCTCTGGTATTACGACTACAAATTCCGTCTGTATTTAAAGTCTTAAATTGAAAGGGACAGTCACAAATTGCTCCGTTTTCACTCCTTGTCGACAATCACACAGCGCCTGAGGTAACAAGCACATCTGAAGCCCCATTGTGCACTCGACTGTTGATGCCAACTCACTGCCGCGCACTTTACTACTGTGTACCACTCTTGTCGTCCAACTGCAAAAGACTGGGCCACAACAAGCTTCCGCGTCTCCATTGCACTGCGCAAACTACGAAACGCTCCCCAAACATTGCACTCACCCATGCAGACGACTTTTCCGACTTAACACGACGCTCACGCAACGCTCACGCTAGTGACAGCCTTATTTAGAGCTTGACGTCGCACCCAAGCGAGTGAGCACATTTCGCCTACGGCTTAGGCCGCCCAACTAGTGTGGCTGCTCGGTCTCTGCAGGCAGCAAGGGGCTGCAAACTTCCCGTGTTCGCGCCTATGTCACCTCCGCTTGCTTGTCAGAGACAGAGTGTCGCAAAACATACAACTCACTCCATGAATTGATTGCTACGGCATCTGTCATCAGCAGTCATAACTAGCAACACCAGTAGCAGCCGACTGCACGTAAAGAATGGGAATGTGCAGTGGGATTTTTGTGAACTCGGCGCAAGGCAGATCTTTCCGACATAGGTTTGAGAATCTTAAGGGAAGACTCGTACTGGTTCTAAATTAAGTATAGGGCTGGGAGGAGGGTGGTTCCTGCGCGTAACAGCACGCTTGCCAATTGTTGCTGCTAATCGTTCGCTCGTATCTGCCTAGACACATTTGCTGGCTGTGAATTATTTCACTTGCATGGCAGTGTGCGCATGTTGGTGTGTTAAAAATTCTGGAGACGCTGGGTATCGATCCCAGTACCTCTCGCATGCTAAGCGAGCCGCTCTACCATCTGAGCTACGCCCCCTGATGACGGATAGTGCTACATACAACCATATCAATATCACAGACCCTTGCACTCCCATTATTCCGCAGACAAACACTACTCTCAATGTGTCCGTGAGGGTGTCTTCAGGTTTCCTGCATTCTGTATCGAATCGTAGTTGGCCAAAATTAAAGTGGCACGCACAACGTCGAAAATAGCGTTCGGCCACCGCTCTGAGTAAGACGAACGTGTTGTCCACACTCTAGACTTCATTGAGGTTAGGCCGTTATACCTAAGACAGATTTGCACTCGATGACAACCTCGACAACAGCCGGTCCTCACATTCACGTCTTGCTCTCCTTACGTCAGTATACATCATATGAGTCTGTGACGCTGGCCTTTGCAACATCTTGCGTGTCTTTAGGCTCGCCGCGACCAACACTTACCATGCACTGTCCACAAAACATGGAGGCGCCGGGGCTTGAACCCGGACCTTTCACATGCAAAGCGAACGCTCTACCAACTGAGCTACGCCCCCAAGCGCAACAAAGCTGCGCTGTTTTCCATCCTTTGCTACTCTGATGTGCGCGGACATGATGGTTGGTTGGTTTATAGGGGCGAAGGGACCAGTGTACAAAGGCGCGATCACGTTCATATGCACAAGAGTTCCAAGTAGTTTCGATGCTCTGGTATTACGACTACAAATTCCGTCTGTATTTAAAGTCTTAAATTGAAAGGACAGTCACAAATTGCTCCGTTTTCACTCCTTGTCGACAATCACACAGCGCCTGAGGTAACAAGCACATCTGAAGCCCCATTGTGCACTCGACTGTTGATGCCAACTCACTGCCGCGCACTTTACTACTGTGTACCACTCTTGTCGTCCAACTGCAAAAGACTGGGCCACAACAAGCTTCCGCGTCTCCATTGCACTGCGCAAACTACGAAACGCTCCCCAAACATTGCACTCACCCATGCAGACGACTTTTCCGACTTTACACGACGCTCACGCAACGCTCACGCTAGTGACAGCCTTATTTAGAGCTTGACGTCGCACCCAAGCGAGTGAGCACATTTCGCCTACGGCTTAGGCCGCCCAACTAGTGTGGCTGCTCGGTCTCTGCAGGCAGCAAGGGGCTGCAAACTTCCCGTGTTCGCGCCTATGTCACCTCCGCTTGCTTGTCAGAGACAGAGTGTCGCAAAACATACAACTCACTCCATGAATTGATTGCTACGGCATCTGTCATCAGCAGTCATAACTAGCAACACCAGTAGCAGCCGACTGCACGTAAAGAATGGGAATGTGCAGTGGGATTTTTGTGAACTCGGCGCAAGGCAGATCTTTCCGACATAGGTTTGAGAATCTTAAGGGAAGACTCGTACTGGTTCTAAATTAAGTATAGGGCTGGGAGGAGGGTGGTTCCTGCGCGTAACAGCACGCTTGCCAATTGTTGCTGCTAATCGTTCGCTCGTATCTGCCTAGACACATTTGCTGGCTGTGAATTATTTCACTTGCATGGCAGTGTGCGCATGTTGGTGTGTTAAAAATTCTGGAGACGCTGGGTATCGATCCCAGTACCTCTCGCATGCTAAGCGAGCGCTCTACCATCTGAGCTACGCCCCCTGATGACGGATAGTGCTACATACAACCATATCAATATCACAGACCCTTGCACTCCCATTATTCCGCAGACAAACACTACTCTCAATGTGTCCGTGAGGGTGTCTTTCAGGTTTCCTGCATTCTGTATCGAATCGTAGTTGGCCAAAATTAAAGTGGCACGCACAACGTCGAAAATAGCGTTCGGCCACCGCTCTGAGTAAGACGAACGTGTTGTCCACACTCTAGACTTCATTGAGGTTAGGCCGTTATACCTAAGACAGATTTGCACTCGATGACACCTCGACAACAGCCGGTCCTCACATTCACGTCTTGCTCTCCTTACGTCAGTATACATCATATGAGTCTGTGACGCTGGCTTTGCAACATCTTGCGTGTCTTTAGGCTCGCCGCGACCAACACTTACCATGCACTGTCCACAAAACATGGAGGCGCCGGGGCTTGAACCCGGGACCTTTCACATGCAAAGCGAACGCTCTACCAACTGAGCTACGCCCCCAAGCGCAACAAAGCTGCGCTGTTTTCCATCCTTTGCTACTCTGATGTGCGCGGACATGATGGTTGGTTGGTTTATAGGGGCGAAGGGACCAGTGTACAAAGGCGCGATCACGTTCATATGCACAAGAGTTCCAAGTAGTTTCGATGCTCTGGTATTACGACTACAAATTCCGTCTGTATTTAAAGTCTTAAATTGAAAGGACAGTCACAAATTGCTCCGTTTTCACTCCTTGTCGACAATCACACAGCGCCTGAGGTAACAAGCACATCTGAAGCCCCATTGTGCACTCGACTGTTGATGCCAACTCACTGCCGCGCACTTTACTACTGTGTACCACTCTTGTCGTCCAACTGCAAAAGACTGGGCCACAACAAGCTTCCGCGTCTCCATTGCACTGCGCAAACTACGAAACGCTCCCCAAACATTGCACTCACCCATGCAGACGACTTTTCCGACTTTACACGACGCTCACGCAACGCTCACGCTAGTGACAGCCTTATTTAGAGCTTGACGTCGCACCCAAGCGAGTGAGCACATTTCGCCTACGGCTTAGGCCGCCCAACTAGTGTGGCTGCTCGGTCTCTGCAGGCAGCAAGGGGCTGCAAACTTCCCGTGTTCGCGCCTATGTCACCTCCGCTTGCTTGTCAGAGACAGAGTGTCGCAAAACATACAACTCACTCCATGAATTGATTGCTACGGCATCTGTCATCAGCAGTCATAACTAGCAACACCAGTAGCAGCCGACTGCACGTAAAGAATGGGAATGTGCAGTGGGATTTTTGTGAACTCGGCGCAAGGCAGATCTTTCCGACATAGGTTTGAGAATCTTAAGGGAAGACTCGTACTGGTTCTAAATTAAGTATAGGGCTGGGAGGAGGGTGGTTCCTGCGCGTAACAGCACGCTTGCCAATTGTTGCTGCTAATCGTTCGCTCGTATCTGCCTAGACACATTTGCTGGCTGTGAATTATTTCACTTGCATGGCAGTGTGCGCATGTTGGTGTGTTAAAAATTCTGGAGACGCTGGGTATCGATCCCAGTACCTCTCGCATGCTAAGCGAGCGCTCTACCATCTGAGCTACGCCCCCTGATGACGGATAGTGCTACATACAACCATATCAATATCACAGACCCTTGCACTCCCATTATTCCGCAGACAAACACTACTCTCAATGTGTCCGTGAGGGTGTCTTTCAGGTTTCCTGCATTCTGTATCGAATCGTAGTTGGCCAAAATTAAAGTGGCACGCACAACGTCGAAAATAGCGTTCGGCCACCGCTCTGAGTAAGACGAACGTGTTGTCCACACTCTAGACTTCATTGAGGTTAGGCCGTTATACCTAAGACAGATTTGCACTCGATGACACCTCGACAACAGCCGGTCCTCACATTCACGTCTTGCTCTCCTTACGTCAGTATACATCATATGAGTCTGTGACGCTGGCTTTGCAACATCTTGCGTGTCTTTAGGCTCGCCGCGACCAACACTTACCATGCACTGTCCACAAAACATGGAGGCGCCGGGGCTTGAACCCGGGACCTTTCACATGCAAAGCGAACGCTCTACCAACTGAGCTACGCCCCCAAGCGCAACAAAGCTGCGCTGTTTTCCATCCTTTGCTACTCTGATGTGCGCGGACATGATGGTTGGTTGGTTTATAGGGGCGAAGGGACCAGTGTACAAAGGCGCGATCACGTTCATATGCACAAGAGTTCCAAGTAGTTTCGATGCTCTGGTATTACGACTACAAATTCCGTCTGTATTTAAAGTCTTAAATTGAAAGGACAGTCACAAATTGCTCCGTTTTCACTCCTTGTCGACAATCACACAGCGCCTGAGGTAACAAGCACATCTGAAGCCCCATTGTGCACTCGACTGTTGATGCCAACTCACTGCCGCGCACTTTACTACTGTGTACCACTCTTGTCGTCCAACTGCAAAAGACTGGGCCACAACAAGCTTCCGCGTCTCCATTGCACTGCGCAAACTACGAAACGCTCCCCAAACATTGCACTCACCCATGCAGACGACTTTTCCGACTTTACACGACGCTCACGCAACGCTCACGCTAGTGACAGCCTTATTTAGAGCTTGACGTCGCACCCAAGCGAGTGAGCACATTTCGCCTACGGCTTAGGCCGCCCAACTAGTGTGGCTGCTCGGTCTCTGCAGGCAGCAAGGGGCTGCAAACTTCCCGTGTTCGCGCCTATGTCACCTCCGCTTGCTTGTCAGAGACAGAGTGTCGCAAAACATACAACTCACTCCATGAATTGATTGCTACGGCATCTGTCATCAGCAGTCATAACTAGCAACACCAGTAGCAGCCGACTGCACGTAAAGAATGGGAATGTGCAGTGGGATTTTTGTGAACTCGGCGCAAGGCAGATCTTTCCGACATAGGTTTGAGAATCTTAAGGGAAGACTCGTACTGGTTCTAAATTAAGTATAGGGCTGGGAGGAGGGTGGTTCCTGCGCGTAACAGCACGCTTGCCAATTGTTGCTGCTAATCGTTCGCTCGTATCTGCCTAGACACATTTGCTGGCTGTGAATTATTTCACTTGCATGGCAGTGTGCGCATGTTGGTGTGTTAAAAATTCTGGAGACGCTGGGTATCGATCCCAGTACCTCTCGCATGCTAAGCGAGCGCTCTACCATCTGAGCTACGCCCCCTGATGACGGATAGTGCTACATACAACCATATCAATATCACAGACCCTTGCACTCCCATTATTCCGCAGACAAACACTACTCTCAATGTGTCCGTGAGGGTGTCTTTCAGGTTTCCTGCATTCTGTATCGAATCGTAGTTGGCCAAAATTAAAGTGGCACGCACAACGTCGAAAATAGCGTTCGGCCACCGCTCTGAGTAAGACGAACGTGTTGTCCACACTCTAGACTTCATTGAGGTTAGGCCGTTATACCTAAGACAGATTTGCACTCGATGACACCTCGACAACAGCCGGTCCTCACATTCACGTCTTGCTCTCCTTACGTCAGTATACATCATATGAGTCTGTGACGCTGGCTTTGCAACATCTTGCGTGTCTTTAGGCTCGCCGCGACCAACACTTACCATGCACTGTCCACAAAACATGGAGGCGCCGGGGCTTGAACCCGGGACCTTTCACATGCAAAGCGAACGCTCTACCAACTGAGCTACGCCCCCAAGCGCAACAAAGCTGCGCTGTTTTCCATCCTTTGCTACTCTGATGTGCGCGGACATGATGGTTGGTTGGTTTATAGGGGCGAAGGGACCAGTGTACAAAGGCGCGATCACGTTCATATGCACAAGAGTTCCAAGTAGTTTCGATGCTCTGGTATTACGACTACAAATTCCGTCTGTATTTAAAGTCTTAAATTGAAAGGACAGTCACAAATTGCTCCGTTTTCACTCCTTGTCGACAATCACACAGCGCCTGAGGTAACAAGCACATCTGAAGCCCCATTGTGCACTCGACTGTTGATGCCAACTCACTGCCGCGCACTTTACTACTGTGTACCACTCTTGTCGTCCAACTGCAAAAGACTGGGCCACAACAAGCTTCCGCGTCTCCATTGCACTGCGCAAACTACGAAACGCTCCCCAAACATTGCACTCACCCATGCAGACGACTTTTCCGACTTTACACGACGCTCACGCAACGCTCACGCTAGTGACAGCCTTATTTAGAGCTTGACGTCGCACCCAAGCGAGTGAGCACATTTCGCCTACGGCTTAGGCCGCCCAACTAGTGTGGCTGCTCGGTCTCTGCAGGCAGCAAGGGGCTGCAAACTTCCCGTGTTCGCGCCTATGTCACCTCCGCTTGCTTGTCAGAGACAGAGTGTCGCAAAACATACAACTCACTCCATGAATTGATTGCTACGGCATCTGTCATCAGCAGTCATAACTAGCAACACCAGTAGCAGCCGACTGCACGTAAAGAATGGGAATGTGCAGTGGGATTTTTGTGAACTCGGCGCAAGGCAGATCTTTCCGACATAGGTTTGAGAATCTTAAGGGAAGACTCGTACTGGTTCTAAATTAAGTATAGGGCTGGGAGGAGGGTGGTTCCTGCGCGTAACAGCACGCTTGCCAATTGTTGCTGCTAATCGTTCGCTCGTATCTGCCTAGACACATTTGCTGGCTGTGAATTATTTCACTTGCATGGCAGTGTGCGCATGTTGGTGTGTTAAAAATTCTGGAGACGCTGGGTATCGATCCCAGTACCTCTCGCATGCTAAGCGAGCGCTCTACCATCTGAGCTACGCCCCCTGATGACGGATAGTGCTACATACAACCATATCAATATCACAGACCCTTGCACTCCCATTATTCCGCAGACAAACACTACTCTCAATGTGTCCGTGAGGGTGTCTTTCAGGTTTCCTGCATTCTGTATCGAATCGTAGTTGGCCAAAATTAAAGTGGCACGCACAACGTCGAAAATAGCGTTCGGCCACCGCTCTGAGTAAGACGAACGTGTTGTCCACACTCTAGACTTCATTGAGGTTAGGCCGTTATACCTAAGACAGATTTGCACTCGATGACACCTCGACAACAGCCGGTCCTCACATTCACGTCTTGCTCTCCTTACGTCAGTATACATCATATGAGTCTGTGACGCTGGCTTTGCAACATCTTGCGTGTCTTTAGGCTCGCCGCGACCAACACTTACCATGCACTGTCCACAAAACATGGAGGCGCCGGGGCTTGAACCCGGGACCTTTCACATGCAAAGCGAACGCTCTACCAACTGAGCTACGCCCCCAAGCGCAACAAAGCTGCGCTGTTTTCCATCCTTTGCTACTCTGATGTGCGCGGACATGATGGTTGGTTGGTTTATAGGGGCGAAGGGACCAGTGTACAAAGGCGCGATCACGTTCATATGCACAAGAGTTCCAAGTAGTTTCGATGCTCTGGTATTACGACTACAAATTCCGTCTGTATTTAAAGTCTTAAATTGAAAGGACAGTCACAAATTGCTCCGTTTTCACTCCTTGTCGACAATCACACAGCGCCTGAGGTAACAAGCACATCTGAAGCCCCATTGTGCACTCGACTGTTGATGCCAACTCACTGCCGCGCACTTTACTACTGTGTACCACTCTTGTCGTCCAACTGCAAAAGACTGGGCCACAACAAGCTTCCGCGTCTCCATTGCACTGCGCAAACTACGAAACGCTCCCCAAACATTGCACTCACCCATGCAGACGACTTTTCCGACTTTACACGACGCTCACGCAACGCTCACGCTAGTGACAGCCTTATTTAGAGCTTGACGTCGCACCCAAGCGAGTGAGCACATTTCGCCTACGGCTTAGGCCGCCCAACTAGTGTGGCTGCTCGGTCTCTGCAGGCAGCAAGGGGCTGCAAACTTCCCGTGTTCGCGCCTATGTCACCTCCGCTTGCTTGTCAGAGACAGAGTGTCGCAAAACATACAACTCACTCCATGAATTGATTGCTACGGCATCTGTCATCAGCAGTCATAACTAGCAACACCAGTAGCAGCCGACTGCACGTAAAGAATGGGAATGTGCAGTGGGATTTTTGTGAACTCGGCGCAAGGCAGATCTTTCCGACATAGGTTTGAGAATCTTAAGGGAAGACTCGTACTGGTTCTAAATTAAGTATAGGGCTGGGAGGAGGGTGGTTCCTGCGCGTAACAGCACGCTTGCCAATTGTTGCTGCTAATCGTTCGCTCGTATCTGCCTAGACACATTTGCTGGCTGTGAATTATTTCACTTGCATGGCAGTGTGCGCATGTTGGTGTGTTAAAAATTCTGGAGACGCTGGGTATCGATCCCAGTACCTCTCGCATGCTAAGCGAGCGCTCTACCATCTGAGCTACGCCCCCTGATGACGGATAGTGCTACATACAACCATATCAATATCACAGACCCTTGCACTCCCATTATTCCGCAGACAAACACTACTCTCAATGTGTCCGTGAGGGTGTCTTTCAGGTTTCCTGCATTCTGTATCGAATCGTAGTTGGCCAAAATTAAAGTGGCACGCACAACGTCGAAAATAGCGTTCGGCCACCGCTCTGAGTAAGACGAACGTGTTGTCCACACTCTAGACTTCATTGAGGTTAGGCCGTTATACCTAAGACAGATTTGCACTCGATGACACCTCGACAACAGCCGGTCCTCACATTCACGTCTTGCTCTCCTTACGTCAGTATACATCATATGAGTCTGTGACGCTGGCTTTGCAACATCTTGCGTGTCTTTAGGCTCGCCGCGACCAACACTTACCATGCACTGTCCACAAAACATGGAGGCGCCGGGGCTTGAACCCGGGACCTTTCACATGCAAAGCGAACGCTCTACCAACTGAGCTACGCCCCCAAGCGCAACAAAGCTGCGCTGTTTTCCATCCTTTGCTACTCTGATGTGCGCGGACATGATGGTTGGTTGGTTTATAGGGGCGAAGGGACCAGTGTACAAAGGCGCGATCACGTTCATATGCACAAGAGTTCCAAGTAGTTTCGATGCTCTGGTATTACGACTACAAATTCCGTCTGTATTTAAAGTCTTAAATTGAAAGGACAGTCACAAATTGCTCCGTTTTCACTCCTTGTCGACAATCACACAGCGCCTGAGGTAACAAGCACATCTGAAGCCCCATTGTGCACTCGACTGTTGATGCCAACTCACTGCCGCGCACTTTACTACTGTGTACCACTCTTGTCGTCCAACTGCAAAAGACTGGGCCACAACAAGCTTCCGCGTCTCCATTGCACTGCGCAAACTACGAAACGCTCCCCAAACATTGCACTCACCCATGCAGACGACTTTTCCGACTTTACACGACGCTCACGCAACGCTCACGCTAGTGACAGCCTTATTTAGAGCTTGACGTCGCACCCAAGCGAGTGAGCACATTTCGCCTACGGCTTAGGCCGCCCAACTAGTGTGGCTGCTCGGTCTCTGCAGGCAGCAAGGGGCTGCAAACTTCCCGTGTTCGCGCCTATGTCACCTCCGCTTGCTTGTCAGAGACAGAGTGTCGCAAAACATACAACTCACTCCATGAATTGATTGCTACGGCATCTGTCATCAGCAGTCATAACTAGCAACACCAGTAGCAGCCGACTGCACGTAAAGAATGGGAATGTGCAGTGGGATTTTTGTGAACTCGGCGCAAGGCAGATCTTTCCGACATAGGTTTGAGAATCTTAAGGGAAGACTCGTACTGGTTCTAAATTAAGTATAGGGCTGGGAGGAGGGTGGTTCCTGCGCGTAACAGCACGCTTGCCAATTGTTGCTGCTAATCGTTCGCTCGTATCTGCCTAGACACATTTGCTGGCTGTGAATTATTTCACTTGCATGGCAGTGTGCGCATGTTGGTGTGTTAAAAATTCTGGAGACGCTGGGTATCGATCCCAGTACCTCTCGCATGCTAAGCGAGCGCTCTACCATCTGAGCTACGCCCCCTGATGACGGATAGTGCTACATACAACCATATCAATATCACAGACCCTTGCACTCCCATTATTCCGCAGACAAACACTACTCTCAATGTGTCCGTGAGGGTGTCTTTCAGGTTTCCTGCATTCTGTATCGAATCGTAGTTGGCCAAAATTAAAGTGGCACGCACAACGTCGAAAATAGCGTTCGGCCACCGCTCTGAGTAAGACGAACGTGTTGTCCACACTCTAGACTTCATTGAGGTTAGGCCGTTATACCTAAGACAGATTTGCACTCGATGACACCTCGACAACAGCCGGTCCTCACATTCACGTCTTGCTCTCCTTACGTCAGTATACATCATATGAGTCTGTGACGCTGGCTTTGCAACATCTTGCGTGTCTTTAGGCTCGCCGCGACCAACACTTACCATGCACTGTCCACAAAACATGGAGGCGCCGGGGCTTGAACCCGGGACCTTTCACATGCAAAGCGAACGCTCTACCAACTGAGCTACGCCCCCAAGCGCAACAAAGCTGCGCTGTTTTCCATCCTTTGCTACTCTGATGTGCGCGGACATGATGGTTGGTTGGTTTATAGGGGCGAAGGGACCAGTGTACAAAGGCGCGATCACGTTCATATGCACAAGAGTTCCAAGTAGTTTCGATGCTCTGGTATTACGACTACAAATTCCGTCTGTATTAAAAGTCTTAAATTGAAAGGACAGTCACAAATTGCTCCGTTTTCACTCCTTGTCGACAATCACACAGCGCCTGAGGTAACAAGCACATCTGAAGCCCCATTGTGCACTCGACTGTTGATGCCAACTCACTGCCGCGCACTTTACTACTGTGTACCACTCTTGTCGTCCAACTGCAAAAGACTGGGCCACAACAAGCTTCCGCGTCTCCATTGCACTGCGCAAACTACGAAACGCTCCCCAAACATTGCACTCACCCATGCAGACGACTTTTCCGACTTTACACGACGCTCACGCAACGCTCACGCTAGTGACAGCCTTATTTAGAGCTTGACGTCGCACCCAAGCGAGTGAGCACATTTCGCCTACGGCTTAGGCCGCCCAACTAGTGTGGCTGCTCGGTCTCTGCAGGCAGCAAGGGGCTGCAAACTTCCCGTGTTCGCGCCTATGTCACCTCCGCTTGCTTGTCAGAGACAGAGTGTCGCAAAACATACAACTCACTCCATGAATTGATTGCTACGGCATCTGTCATCAGCAGTCATAACTAGCAACACCAGTAGCAGCCGACTGCACGTAAAGAATGGGAATGTGCAGTGGGATTTTTGTGAACTCGGCGCAAGGCAGATCTTTCCGACATAGGTTTGAGAATCTTAAGGGAAGACTCGTACTGGTTCTAAATTAAGTATAGGGCTGGGAGGAGGGTGGTTCCTGCGCGTAACAGCACGCTTGCCAATTGTTGCTGCTAATCGTTCGCTCGTATCTGCCTAGACACATTTGCTGGCTGTGAATTATTTCACTTGCATGGCAGTGTGCGCATGTTGGTGTGTTAAAAATTCTGGAGACGCTGGGTATCGATCCCAGTACCTCTCGCATGCTAAGCGAGCGCTCTACCATCTGAGCTACGCCCCCTGATGACGGATAGTGCTACATACAACCATATCAATATCACAGACCCTTGCACTCCCATTATTCCGCAGACAAACACTACTCTCAATGTGTCCGTGAGGGTGTCTTTCAGGTTTCCTGCATTCTGTATCGAATCGTAGTTGGCCAAAATTAAAGTGGCACGCACAACGTCGAAAATAGCGTTCGGCCACCGCTCTGAGTAAGACGAACGTGTTGTCCACACTCTAGACTTCATTGAGGTTAGGCCGTTATACCTAAGACAGATTTGCACTCGATGACACCTCGACAACAGCCGGTCCTCACATTCACGTCTTGCTCTCCTTACGTCAGTATACATCATATGAGTCTGTGACGCTGGCTTTGCAACATCTTGCGTGTCTTTAGGCTCGCCGCGACCAACACTTACCATGCACTGTCCACAAAACATGGAGGCGCCGGGGCTTGAACCCGGGACCTTTCACATGCAAAGCGAACGCTCTACCAACTGAGCTACGCCCCCAAGCGCAACAAAGCTGCGCTGTTTTCCATGCTTTGCTACTCTGATGTGCGCGGACATGATGGTTGGTTGGTTTATAGGGGCGAAGGGACCAGTGTACAAAGGCGCGATCACGTTCATATGCACAAGAGTTCCAAGTAGTTTCGATGCTCTGGTATTACGACTACAAATTCCGTCTGTATTAAAAGTCTTAAATTGAAAGGACAGTCACAAATTGCTCCGTTTTCACTCCTTGTCGACAATCACACAGCGCCTGAGGTAACAAGCACATCTGAAGCCCCATTGTGCACTCGACTGTTGATGCCAACTCACTGCCGCGCACTTTACTACTGTGTACCACTCTTGTCGTCCAACTGCAAAAGACTGGGCCACAACAAGCTTCCGCGTCTCCATTGCACTGCGCAAACTACGAAACGCTCCCCAAACATTGCACTCACCCATGCAGACGACTTTTCCGACTTTACACGACGCTCACGCAACGCTCACGCTAGTGACAGCCTTATTTAGAGCTTGACGTCGCACCCAAGCGAGTGAGCACATTTCGCCTACGGCTTAGGCCGCCCAACTAGTGTGGCTGCTCGGTCTCTGCAGGCAGCAAGGGGCTGCAAACTTCCCGTGTTCGCGCCTATGTCACCTCCGCTTGCTTGTCAGAGACAGAGTGTCGCAAAACATACAACTCACTCCATGAATTGATTGCTACGGCATCTGTCATCAGCAGTCATAACTAGCAACACCAGTAGCAGCCGACTGCACGTAAAGAATGGGAATGTGCAGTGGGATTTTTGTGAACTCGGCGCAAGGCAGATCTTTCCGACATAGGTTTGAGAATCTTAAGGGAAGACTCGTACTGGTTCTAAATTAAGTATAGGGCTGGGAGGAGGGTGGTTCCTGCGCGTAACAGCACGCTTGCCAATTGTTGCTGCTAATCGTTCGCTCGTATCTGCCTAGACACATTTGCTGGCTGTGAATTATTTCACTTGCATGGCAGTGTGCGCATGTTGGTGTGTTAAAAATTCTGGAGACGCTGGGTATCGATCCCAGTACCTCTCGCATGCTAAGCGAGCGCTCTACCATCTGAGCTACGCCCCCTGATGACGGATAGTGCTACATACAACCATATCAATATCACAGACCCTTGCACTCCCATTATTCCGCAGACAAACACTACTCTCAATGTGTCCGTGAGGGTGTCTTTCAGGTTTCCTGCATTCTGTATCGAATCGTAGTTGGCCAAAATTAAAGTGGCACGCACAACGTCGAAAATAGCGTTCGGCCACCGCTCTGAGTAAGACGAACGTGTTGTCCACACTCTAGACTTCATTGAGGTTAGGCCGTTATACCTAAGACAGATTTGCACTCGATGACACCTCGACAACAGCCGGTCCTCACATTCACGTCTTGCTCTCCTTACGTCAGTATACATCATATGAGTCTGTGACGCTGGCTTTGCAACATCTTGCGTGTCTTTAGGCTCGCCGCGACCAACACTTACCATGCACTGTCCACAAAACATGGAGGCGCCGGGGCTTGAACCCGGGACCTTTCACATGCAAAGCGAACGCTCTACCAACTGAGCTACGCCCCCAAGCGCAACAAAGCTGCGCTGTTTTCCATCCTTTGCTACTCTGATGTGCGCGGACATGATGGTTGGTTGGTTTATAGGGGCGAAGGGACCAGTGTACAAAGGCGCGATCACGTTCATATGCACAAGAGTTCCAAGTAGTTTCGATGCTCTGGTATTACGACTACAAATTCCGTCTGTATTAAAAGTCTTAAATTGAAAGGACAGTCACAAATTGCTCCGTTTTCACTCCTTGTCGACAATCACACAGCGCCTGAGGTAACAAGCACATCTGAAGCCCCATTGTGCACTCGACTGTTGATGCCAACTCACTGCCGCGCACTTTACTACTGTGTACCACTCTTGTCGTCCAACTGCAAAAGACTGGGCCACAACAAGCTTCCGCGTCTCCATTGCACTGCGCAAACTACGAAACGCTCCCCAAACATTGCACTCACCCATGCAGACGACTTTTCCGACTTTACACGACGCTCACGCAACGCTCACGCTAGTGACAGCCTTATTTAGAGCTTGACGTCGCACCCAAGCGAGTGAGCACATTTCGCCTACGGCTTAGGCCGCCCAACTAGTGTGGCTGCTCGGTCTCTGCAGGCAGCAAGGGGCTGCAAACTTCCCGTGTTCGCGCCTATGTCACCTCCGCTTGCTTGTCAGAGACAGAGTGTCGCAAAACATACAACTCACTCCATGAATTGATTGCTACGGCATCTGTCATCAGCAGTCATAACTAGCAACACCAGTAGCAGCCGACTGCACGTAAAGAATGGGAATGTGCAGTGGGATTTTTGTGAACTCGGCGCAAGGCAGATCTTTCCGACATAGGTTTGAGAATCTTAAGGGAAGACTCGTACTGGTTCTAAATTAAGTATAGGGCTGGGAGGAGGGTGGTTCCTGCGCGTAACAGCACGCTTGCCAATTGTTGCTGCTAATCGTTCGCTCGTATCTGCCTAGACACATTTGCTGGCTGTGAATTATTTCACTTGCATGGCAGTGTGCGCATGTTGGTGTGTTAAAAATTCTGGAGACGCTGGGTATCGATCCCAGTACCTCTCGCATGCTAAGCGAGCGCTCTACCATCTGAGCTACGCCCCCTGATGACGGATAGTGCTACATACAACCATATCAATATCACAGACCCTTGCACTCCCATTATTCCGCAGACAAACACTACTCTCAATGTGTCCGTGAGGGTGTCTTTCAGGTTTCCTGCATTCTGTATCGAATCGTAGTTGGCCAAAATTAAAGTGGCACGCACAACGTCGAAAATAGCGTTCGGCCACCGCTCTGAGTAAGACGAACGTGTTGTCCACACTCTAGACTTCATTGAGGTTAGGCCGTTATACCTAAGACAGATTTGCACTCGATGACACCTCGACAACAGCCGGTCCTCACATTCACGTCTTGCTCTCCTTACGTCAGTATACATCATATGAGTCTGTGACGCTGGCTTTGCAACATCTTGCGTGTCTTTAGGCTCGCCGCGACCAACACTTACCATGCACTGTCCACAAAACATGGAGGCGCCGGGGCTTGAACCCGGGACCTTTCACATGCAAAGCGAACGCTCTACCAACTGAGCTACGCCCCCAAGCGCAACAAAGCTGCGCTGTTTTCCATCCTTTGCTACTCTGATGTGCGCGGACATGATGGTTGGTTGGTTTATAGGGGCGAAGGGACCAGTGTACAAAGGCGCGATCACGTTCATATGCACAAGAGTTCCAAGTAGTTTCGATGCTCTGGTATTACGACTACAAATTCCGTCTGTATTAAAAGTCTTAAATTGAAAGGACAGTCACAAATTGCTCCGTTTTCACTCCTTGTCGACAATCACACAGCGCCTGAGGTAACAAGCACATCTGAAGCCCCATTGTGCACTCGACTGTTGATGCCAACTCACTGCCGCGCACTTTACTACTGTGTACCACTCTTGTCGTCCAACTGCAAAAGACTGGGCCACAACAAGCTTCCGCGTCTCCATTGCACTGCGCAAACTACGAAACGCTCCCCAAACATTGCACTCACCCATGCAGACGACTTTTCCGACTTTACACGACGCTCACGCAACGCTCACGCTAGTGACAGCCTTATTTAGAGCTTGACGTCGCACCCAAGCGAGTGAGCACATTTCGCCTACGGCTTAGGCCGCCCAACTAGTGTGGCTGCTCGGTCTCTGCAGGCAGCAAGGGGCTGCAAACTTCCCGTGTTCGCGCCTATGTCACCTCCGCTTGCTTGTCAGAGACAGAGTGTCGCAAAACATACAACTCACTCCATGAATTGATTGCTACGGCATCTGTCATCAGCAGTCATAACTAGCAACACCAGTAGCAGCCGACTGCACGTAAAGAATGGGAATGTGCAGTGGGATTTTTGTGAACTCGGCGCAAGGCAGATCTTTCCGACATAGGTTTGAGAATCTTAAGGGAAGACTCGTACTGGTTCTAAATTAAGTATAGGGCTGGGAGGAGGGTGGTTCCTGCGCGTAACAGCACGCTTGCCAATTGTTGCTGCTAATCGTTCGCTCGTATCTGCCTAGACACATTTGCTGGCTGTGAATTATTTCACTTGCATGGCAGTGTGCGCATGTTGGTGTGTTAAAAATTCTGGAGACGCTGGGTATTGATCCCAGTACCTCTCACATGCTAAGCGAGCGCTCTACCATCTGAGCTACGCCCCCTGATGACGGATAGTGCTACATACAACCATATCAATATCACAGACCCTTGCACTCCCATTATTCCGCAGACAAACACTACTCTCAATGTGTCCGTGAGGGTGTCTTTCAGGTTTCCTGCATTCTGTATCGAATCGTAGTTGGCCAAAATTAAAGTGGCACGCACAACGTCGAAAATAGCGTTCGGCCACCGCTCTGAGTAAGACGAACGTGTTGTCCACACTCTAGACTTCATTGAGGTTAGGCCGTTATACCTAAGACAGATTTGCACTCGATGACACCTCGACAACAGCCGGTCCTCACATTCACTTCTTGCTCTCCTTACGTCAGTATACATCATATGAGTCTGTGACGCTGGCTTTGCAACATCTTGCGTGTCTTTAGGCTCGCCGCGACCAACACTTACCATGCACTGTCCACAAAACATGGAGGCGCCGGGGCTTGAACCCGGGACCTTTCACATGCAAAGCGAACGCTCTACCAACTGAGCTACGCCCCCAAGCGCAACAAAGCTGCGCTGTTTTCCATCCTTTGCTACTCTGATGTGCGCGGACATGATGGTTGGTTGGTTTATAGGGGCGAAGGGACCAGTGTACAAAGGCGCGATCACGTTCATATGCACAAGAGTTCCAAGTAGTTTCGATGCTCTGGTATTACGACTACAAATTCCGTCTGTATTTAAAGTCTTAAATTGAAAGGACAGTCACAAATTGCTCCGTTTTCACTCCTTGTCGACAATCACACAGCGCCTGAGGTAACAAGCACATCTGAAGCCCCATTGTGCACTCGACTGTTGATGCCAACTCACTGCCGCGCACTTTACTACTGTGTACCACTCTTGTCGTCCAACTGCAAAAGACTGGGCCACAACAAGCTTCCGCGTCTCCATTGCACTGCGCAAACTACGAAACGCTCCCCAAACATTGCACTCACCCATGCAGACGACTTTTCCGACTTTACACGACGCTCACGCTAGTGACAGCCTTATTTAGAGCTTGACGTCGCACCCAAGCGAGTGAGCACATTTCGCCTACGGCTTAGGCCGCCCAACTAGTGTGGCTGCTCGGTCTCTGCAGGCAGCAAGGGGCTGCAAACTTCCCGTGTTCGCGCCTATGTCACCTCCGCTTGCTTGTCAGAGACAGAGTGTCGCAAAACATACAACTCACTCCATGAATTGATTGCTACGGCATCTGTCATCAGCAGTCATAACTAGCAACACCAGTAGCAGCCGACTGCACGTAAAGAATGGGAATGTGCAGTGGGATTTTTGTGAACTCGGCGCAAGGCAGATCTTTCCGACATAGGTTTGAGAATCTTAAGGGAAGACTCGTACTGGTTCTAAATTAAGTATAGGGCTGGGAGGAGGGTGGTTCCTGCGCGTAACAGCACGCTTGCCAATTGTTGCTGCTAATCGTTCGCTCGTATCTGCCTAGACACATTTGCTGGCTGTGAATTATTTCACTTGCATGGCAGTGTGCGCATGTTGGTGTGTTAAAAATTCTGGAGACGCTGGGTATCGATCCCAGTACCTCTCGCATGCTAAGCGAGCGCTCTACCATCTGAGCTACGCCCCCTGATGACGGATAGTGCTACATACAACCATATCAATATCACAGACCCTTGCACTCCCATTATTCCGCAGACAAACACTACTCTCAATGTGTCCGTGAGGGTGTCTTTCAGGTTTCCTGCATTCTGTATCGAATCGTAGTTGGCCAAAATTAAAGTGGCACGCACAACGTCGAAAATAGCGTTCGGCCACCGCTCTGAGTAAGACGAACGTGTTGTCCACACTCTAGACTTCATTGAGGTTAGGCCGTTATACCTAAGACAGATTTGCACTCGATGACACCTCGACAACAGCCGGTCCTCACATTCACGTCTTGCTCTCCTTACGTCAGTATACATCATATGAGTCTGTGACGCTGGCTTTGCAACATCTTGCGTGTCTTTAGGCTCGCCGCGACCAACACTTACCATGCACTGTCCACAAAACATGGAGGCGCCGGGGCTTGAACCCGGGACCTTTCACATGCAAAGCGAACGCTCTACCAACTGAGCTACGCCCCCAAGCGCAACAAAGCTGCGCTGTTTTCCATCCTTTGCTACTCTGATGTGCGCGGACATGATGGTTGGTTGGTTTATAGGGGCGAAGGGACCAGTGTACAAAGGCGCGATCACGTTCATATGCACAAGAGTTCCAAGTAGTTTCGATGCTCTGGTATTACGACTACAAATTCCGTCTGTATTTAAAGTCTTAAATTGAAAGGACAGTCACAAATTGCTCCGTTTTCACTCCTTGTCGACAATCACACAGCGCCTGAGGTAACAAGCACATCTGAAGCCCCATTGTGCACTCGACTGTTGATGCCAACTCACTGCCGCGCACTTTACTACTGTGTACCACTCTTGTCGTCCAACTGCAAAAGACTGGGCCACAACAAGCTTCCGCGTCTCCATTGCACTGCGCAAACTACGAAACGCTCCCCAAACATTGCACTCACCCATGCAGACGACTTTTCCGACTTTACACGACGCTCACGCAACGCTCACGCTAGTGACAGCCTTATTTAGAGCTTGACGTCGCACCCAAGCGAGTGAGCACATTTCGCCTACGGCTTAGGCCGCCCAACTAGTGTGGCTGCTCGGTCTCTGCAGGCAGCAAGGGGCTGCAAACTTCCCGTGTTCGCGCCTATGTCACCTCCGCTTGCTTGTCAGAGACAGAGTGTCGCAAAACATACAACTCACTCCATGAATTGATTGCTACGGCATCTGTCATCAGCAGTCATAACTAGCAACACCAGTAGCAGCCGACTGCACGTAAAGAATGGGAATGTGCAGTGGGATTTTTGTGAACTCGGCGCAAGGCAGATCTTTCCGACATAGGTTTGAGAATCTTAAGGGAAGACTCGTACTGGTTCTAAATTAAGTATAGGGCTGGGAGGAGGGTGGTTCCTGCGCGTAACAGCACGCTTGCCAATTGTTGCTGCTAATCGTTCGCTCGTATCTGCCTAGACACATTTGCTGGCTGTGAATTATTTCACTTGCATGGCAGTGTGCGCATGTTGGTGTGTTAAAAATTCTGGAGACGCTGGGTATCGATCCCAGTACCTCTCGCATGCTAAGCGAGCGCTCTACCATCTGAGCTACGCCCCCTGATGACGGATAGTGCTACATACAACCATATCAATATCACAGACCCTTGCACTCCCATTATTCCGCAGACAAACACTACTCTCAATGTGTCCGTGAGGGTGTCTTTCAGGTTTCCTGCATTCTGTATCGAATCGTAGTTGGCCAAAATTAAAGTGGCACGCACAACGTCGAAAATAGCGTTCGGCCACCGCTCTGAGTAAGACGAACGTGTTGTCCACACTCTAGACTTCATTGAGGTTAGGCCGTTATACCTAAGACAGATTTGCACTCGATGACACCTCGACAACAGCCGGTCCTCACATTCACGTCTTGCTCTCCTTACGTCAGTATACATCATATGAGTCTGTGACGCTGGCTTTGCAACATCTTGCGTGTCTTTAGGCTCGCCGCGACCAACACTTACCATGCACTGTCCACAAAACATGGAGGCGCCGGGGCTTGAACCCGGGACCTTTCACATGCAAAGCGAACGCTCTACCAACTGAGCTACGCCCCCAAGCGCAACAAAGCTGCGCTGTTTTCCATCCTTTGCTACTCTGATGTGCGCGGACATGATGGTTGGTTGGTTTATAGGGGCGAAGGGACCAGTGTACAAAGGCGCGATCACGTTCATATGCACAAGAGTTCCAAGTAGTTTCGATGCTCTGGTATTACGACTACAAATTCCGTCTGTATTTAAAGTCTTAAATTGAAAGGACAGTCACAAATTGCTCCGTTTTCACTCCTTGACGACAATCACACAGCGCCTGAGGTAACAAGCACATCTGAAGCCCCATTGTGCACTCGACTGTTGATGCCAACTCACTGCCGCGCACTTTACTACTGTGTACCACTCTTGTCGTCCAACTGCAAAAGACTGGGCCACAACAAGCTTCCGCGTCTCCATTGCACTGCGCAAACTACGAAACGCTCCCCAAACATTGCACTCACCCATGCAGACGACTTTTCCGACTTTACACGACGCTCACGCTAGTGACAGCCTTATTTAGAGCTTGACGTCGCACCCAAGCGAGTGAGCACATTTCGCCTACGGCTTAGGCCGCCCAACTAGTGTGGCTGCTCGGTCTCTGCAGGCAGCAAGGGGCTGCAAACTTCCCGTGTTCGCGCCTATGTCACCTCCGCTTGCTTGTCAGAGACAGAGTGTCGCAAAACATACAACTCACTCCATGAATTGATTGCTACGGCATCTGTCATCAGCAGTCATAACTAGCAACACCAGTAGCAGCCGACTGCACGTAAAGAATGGGAATGTGCAGTGGGATTTTTGTGAACTCGGCGCAAGGCAGATCTTTCCGACATAGGTTTGAGAATCTTAAGGGAAGACTCGTACTGGTTCTAAATTAAGTATAGGGCTGGGAGGAGGGTGGTTCCTGCGCGTAACAGCACGCTTGCCAATTGTTGCTGCTAATCGTTCGCTCGTATCTGCCTAGACACATTTGCTGGCTGTGAATTATTTCACTTGCATGGCAGTGTGCGCATGTTGGTGTGTTAAAAATTCTGGAGACGCTGGGTATCGATCCCAGTACCTCTCGCATGCTAAGCGAGCGCTCTACCATCTGAGCTACGCCCCCTGATGACGGATAGTGCTACATACAACCATATCAATATCACAGACCCTTGCACTCCCATTATTCCGCAGACAAACACTACTCTCAATGTGTCCGTGAGGGTGTCTTTCAGGTTTCCTGCATTCTGTATCGAATCGTAGTTGGCCAAAATTAAAGTGGCACGCACAACGTCGAAAATAGCGTTCGGCCACCGCTCTGAGTAAGACGAACGTGTTGTCCACACTCTAGACTTCATTGAGGTTAGGCCGTTATACCTAAGACAGATTTGCACTCGATGACACCTCGACAACAGCCGGTCCTCACATTCACGTCTTGCTCTCCTTACGTCAGTATACATCATATGAGTCTGTGACGCTGGCTTTGCAACATCTTGCGTGTCTTTAGGCTCGCCGCGACCAACACTTACCATGCACTGTCCACAAAACATGGAGGCGCCGGGGCTTGAACCCGGGACCTTTCACATGCAAAGCGAACGCTCTACCAACTGAGCTACGCCCCCAAGCGCAACAAAGCTGCGCTGTTTTCCATCCTTTGCTACTCTGATGTGCGCGGACATGATGGTTGGTTGGTTTATAGGGGCGAAGGGACCAGTGTACAAAGGCGCGATCACGTTCATATGCACAAGAGTTCCAAGTAGTTTCGATGCTCTGGTATTACGACTACAAATTCCGTGTGTATTTAAAGTCTTAAATTGAAAGGACAGTCACAAATTGCTCCGTTTTCACTCCTTGTCGACAATCACACAGCGCCTGAGGTAACAAGCACATCTGAAGCCCCATTGTGCACTCGACTGTTGATGCCAACTCACTGCCGCGCACTTTACTACTGTGTACCACTCTTGTCGTCCAACTGCAAAAGACTGGGCCACAACAAGCTTCCGCGTCTCCATTGCACTGCGCAAACTACGAAACGCTCCCCAAACATTGCACTCACCCATGCAGACGACTTTTCCGACTTTACACGACGCTCACGCAACGCTCACGCTAGTGACAGCCTTATTTAGAGCTTGACGTCGCACCCAAGCGAGTGAGCACATTTCGCCTACGGCTTAGGCCGCCCAACTAGTGTGGCTGCTCGGTCTCTGCAGGCAGCAAGGGGCTGCAAACTTCCCGTGTTCGCGCCTATGTCACCTCGGCTTGCTTGTCAGAGACAGAGTGTCGCAAAACATACAACTCACTCCATGAATTGATTGCTACGGCATCTGTCATCAGCAGTCATAACTAGCAACACCAGTAGCAGCCGACTGCACGTAAAGAATGGGAATGTGCAGTGGGATTTTTGTGAACTCGGCGCAAGGCAGATCTTTCCGACATAGGTTTGAGAATCTTAAGGGAAGACTCGTACTGGTTCTAAATTAAGTATAGGGCTGGGAGGAGGGTGGTTCCTGCGCGTAACAGCACGCTTGCCAATTGTTGCTGCTAATCGTTCGCTCGTATCTGCCTAGACACATTTGCTGGCTGTGAATTATTTCACTTGCATGGCAGTGTGCGCATGTTGGTGTGTTAAAAATTCTGGAGACGCTGGGTATCGATCCCAGTACCTCTCGCATGCTAAGCGAGCGCTCTACCATCTGAGCTACGCCCCCTGATGACGGATAGTGCTACATACAACCATATCAATATCACAGACCCTTGCACTCCCATTATTCCGCAGACAAACACTACTCTCAATGTGTCCGTGAGGGTGTCTTTCAGGTTTCCTGCATTCTGTATCGAATCGTAGTTGGCCAAAATTAAAGTGGCACGCACAACGTCGAAAATAGCGTTCGGCCACCGCTCTGAGTAAGACGAACGTGTTGTCCACACTCTAGACTTCATTGAGGTTAGGCCGTTATACCTAAGACAGATTTGCACTCGATGACACCTCGACAACAGCCGGTCCTCACATTCACGTCTTGCTCTCCTTACGTCAGTATACATCATATGAGTCTGTGACGCTGGCTTTGCAACATCTTGCGTGTCTTTAGGCTCGCCGCGACCAACACTTACCATGCACTGTCCACAAAACATGGAGGCGCCGGGGCTTGAACCCGGGACCTTTCACATGCAAAGCGAACGCTCTACCAACTGAGCTACGCCCCCAAGCGCAACAAAGCTGCGCTGTTTTCCATCCTTTGCTACTCTGATGTGCGCGGACATGATGGTTGGTTGGTTTATAGGGGCGAAGGGACCAGTGTACAAAGGCGCGATCACGTTCATATGCACAAGAGTTCCAAGTAGTTTCGATGCTCTGGTATTACGACTACAAATTCCGTCTGTATTTAAAGTCTTAAATTGAAAGGACAGTCACAAATTGCTCCGTTTTCACTCCTTGACGACAATCACACAGCGCCTGAGGTAACAAGCACATCTGAAGCCCCATTGTGCACTCGACTGTTGATGCCAACTCACTGCCGCGCACTTTACTACTGTGTACCACTCTTGTCGTCCAACTGCAAAAGACTGGGCCACAACAAGCTTCCGCGTCTCCATTGCACTGCGCAAACTACGAAACGCTCCCCAAACATTGCACTCACCCATGCAGACGACTTTTCCGACTTTACACGACGCTCACGCTAGTGACAGCCTTATTTAGAGCTTGACGTCGCACCCAAGCGAGTGAGCACATTTCGCCTACGGCTTAGGCCGCCCAACTAGTGTGGCTGCTCGGTCTCTGCAGGCAGCAAGGGGCTGCAAACTTCCCGTGTTCGCGCCTATGTCACCTCCGCTTGCTTGTCAGAGACAGAGTGTCGCAAAACATACAACTCACTCCATGAATTGATTGCTACGGCATCTGTCATCAGCAGTCATAACTAGCAACACCAGTAGCAGCCGACTGCACGTAAAGAATGGGAATGTGCAGTGGGATTTTTGTGAACTCGGCGCAAGGCAGATCTTTCCGACATAGGTTTGAGAATCTTAAGGGAAGACTCGTACTGGTTCTAAATTAAGTATAGGGCTGGGAGGAGGGTGGTTCCTGCGCGTAACAGCACGCTTGCCAATTGTTGCTGCTAATCGTTCGCTCGTATCTGCCTAGACACATTTGCTGGCTGTGAATTATTTCACTTGCATGGCAGTGTGCGCATGTTGGTGTGTTAAAAATTCTGGAGACGCTGGGTATCGATCCCAGTACCTCTCGCATGCTAAGCGAGCGCTCTACCATCTGAGCTACGCCCCCTGATGACGGATAGTGCTACATACAACCATATCAATATCACAGACCCTTGCACTCCCATTATTCCGCAGACAAACACTACTCTCAATGTGTCCGTGAGGGTGTCTTTCAGGTTTCCTGCATTCTGTATCGAATCGTAGTTGGCCAAAATTAAAGTGGCACGCACAACGTCGAAAATAGCGTTCGGCCACCGCTCTGAGTAAGACGAACGTGTTGTCCACACTCTAGACTTCATTGAGGTTAGGCCGTTATACCTAAGACAGATTTGCACTCGATGACACCTCGACAACAGCCGGTCCTCACATTCACGTCTTGCTCTCCTTACGTCAGTATACATCATATGAGTCTGTGACGCTGGCTTTGCAACATCTTGCGTGTCTTTAGGCTCGCCGCGACCAACACTTACCATGCACTGTCCACAAAACATGGAGGCGCCGGGGCTTGAACCCGGGACCTTTCACATGCAAAGCGAACGCTCTACCAACTGAGCTACGCCCCCAAGCGCAACAAAGCTGCGCTGTTTTCCATCCTTTGCTACTCTGATGTGCGCGGACATGATGGTTGGTTGGTTTATAGGGGCGAAGGGACCAGTGTACAAAGGCGCGATCACGTTCATATGCACAAGAGTTCCAAGTAGTTTCGATGCTCTGGTATTACGACTACAAATTCCGTCTGTATTTAAAGTCTTAAATTGAAAGGACAGTCACAAATTGCTCCGTTTTCACTCCTTGACGACAATCACACAGCGCCTGAGGTAACAAGCACATCTGAAGCCCCATTGTGCACTCGACTGTTGATGCCAACTCACTGCCGCGCACTTTACTACTGTGTACCACTCTTGTCGTCCAACTGCAAAAGACTGGGCCACAACAAGCTTCCGCGTCTCCATTGCACTGCGCAAACTACGAAACGCTCCCCAAACATTGCACTCACCCATGCAGACGACTTTTCCGACTTTACACGACGCTCACGCTAGTGACAGCCTTATTTAGAGCTTGACGTCGCACCCAAGCGAGTGAGCACATTTCGCCTACGGCTTAGGCCGCCCAACTAGTGTGGCTGCTCGGTCTCTGCAGGCAGCAAGGGGCTGCAAACTTCCCGTGTTCGCGCCTATGTCACCTCCGCTTGCTTGTCAGAGACAGAGTGTCGCAAAACATACAACTCACT